>NW_017972882.1:63024-68785 GCF_001876935.1 Asparagus officinalis | reverse complement strand
TCTCCTCCCCTCTAGGGTCTAACAATTGCTATCAGAGCTTGGTGCTCTTTGATTTAAGGACTAACCGCCTTGAGTTAAAGATCCAAGTTATTGTATTTGTGCTAATCTAATTTTGATTACATTGTGCTTCTTGCATTTCATCTTTATGGATATGTATGATTCATCTTGTTTAGGATATGCTATTAATATTGCTCCTCGTTTGGATATTTTTTCCCTATGCTCAATGGCGTATTAGATTCAAACTTTTCGTTCAATCTAATCAATTTGATTTATGGGAAATTATTGAGGATGCCTATGTTGTTCCCACTTTGGAAAAATCCAAATGGTGTGAGAATGATAAAAGATTGTTTAACATGAATAAGCTTTTGTTAGAATATTTGATTAACGCTTTTCACTCATCGTTTTCTAACAAATTTGCTAATTTTGATAGTGCTCACGCTTTATGGAAATTTATTGAAGCACATGAAGGGAAATTGGAGGCTATTCAACAAGCGTTGGAAAATCCCGCTTTGAGTTCTAAGGAATCCTCATCTCCATGTACAATACCACTAGGTGATAACCCTAGTGAGGTATGCGATAACGATGATATTATTACTTTTGATGAACTTGCTCTTGAGTTTGAAAAATTACACAATTGCTATATTGATGTAAAGAGTAAGTATGTAAATATGAAATCCACTCATGAAACACTAGCCACTAAGTTTAATTTTATTACAAATAAAAATATAATTCTTAAAGAATACAATGAAAATTTAAAAATTAAAAATGTTAGTTTGCTTCATGAAAAACGTGATGCTATATTAGAAGTAGATAAGTTGAAATCTATGATGAATAATCTTGTTTATCCTACTTGTAGTAGCAATGTTTGTATGCACAATGAGAAAATGCTAGTTTGCTTCATAAAAAACGTGATGTTATGTTAGAAGTAGATAAGTTGAAATCTATGATGAGTAATCTTGTTTATCCTACTTCTAGTAGCAATGCTTGTATGCACAATGATGAGTTGAATCAAATGAGAAAACGTATATCCACCTTAGATTCAACACTAAACACTTGTATTGCTAATAATAAAAAGATTATGGACCTATGTGCAAAGTTCAATGTTAATTCTTCTAAGAAACCTATTCACTATGCACATATGTATGACAAAATTCACAAATGTTCTATTAGCGGTCTTAAAGGTCATTCAGCTCAATTTTGTCATAATGAACCAAAAATTGATAAGCCTATTCATGATTGTGCATCCCATCAAGCTTCTTCATCACATACACATGTACACACACATAGTATAGATCATAAACAGGCTCATGTGTATAAATGTGATTATTGTGGTCGTTTTGGTCATTTGGCCATGTTTTGTTTTGATTTGAAAAGAAATTCTTGTTTGTAAAATAATTACAAAGAAAAATCTATTTTTGCAAATGAACCACGTGCATTCCATTTCGGTCAACGTAAACCATTCAAACCTCTACATTGCACAAATTGCAATCGTATGGGTCATGTTTACAATTTTTGCTTTGATTGTATCAGTGCACAAAATACGCCCAAGCGGGTTCATAACCCTAGGGCCTCGAATTTAAATGATAGGGGTCATGTCCCAAATTTTAGTGATACCAAAATGATTTGGGTGCCACAATGATATTTATATTAATTTTTTGTTTTTGTTTGTTTTGTTCATTTTTTTTTTGAATAATTGGGTTTTGAGTTTAAATGATGAACTTTAGTTTTTATTAAGTTAAAATAAACTATTTTCATGTTTTTAATAGCTAAAAGACTTTATATGTATTTATATGCTTTATGAAACAATTTTATTACATTTCTCTCAAAATCCAGGGTTTTAAAACTGACTATGCATTTTTCTTTCTTGCGGTCGATCGCCACGGTCGACCGTCGATGTTTCTGGACATTGTCACGGTCGACCGCTAAAGAATTTTTCAGAATCGATTTTTATTCTTATCGGGTTTTGGTTTTTGTTCTCAAAACTTTTTAGACCCGATTTCATCACCACCGTTGATTTCATTTCACATCAGATCCAGGCCGTCGATTTCCTCTCTTTTTGATCCGACCCCCCTTCATCTTCTTCCCCATTCGATTTTTTTTGTTCCTCTCTCGGTCGCCCGCAACATTCCCTCGGTCGACTACTGCTGTTCTCCACCTTGTTTAGGTAAACTCCTATCTCATTTCTTGTTTTCTTTTCTTGCTCTAGAGTCATAATATTTCAATTCTAGGGTTTCGATTTCAGTTTAGGGTTTGTTCCATCTAGTTTTGTTTAATTCAACTCCTGCTTCATTTGCATCTATAAAACCCTAGTTATATCTGAAATCAGGCCTCCTAAGAAAAGATCCAAGCCTGAATCTAGTTCCTCATCTATCACTGCCTCTCATTATGAGGATTATCTTTTGTACAAGCCTCTTGTTAAGAAATATAGGGAGTTGTGCAAATTAAAAATTCTGCCCACCAGATATATCAGATTCGAACAACTAGCCATGTATAACATTCACACAATTCTTTATGATGTTGGTTTGGCTAGATTGTTAGATGTGGAATGTAAAGTTCCTTATTATCCATTTCTGGTATATTTGTTTTATGCAAATTTATCTGTAACTTCCTCTGCTGATGGTGTCCAGACCATCTCCACATCTGTTAAAAATATCCAGATTTCATTTTCTGCCGACGAGCTTGCGGGAATTCTTAAGATTCCAACAAGCGACGTTGAGCTCATGTCTATTGATCACACCGATCAGGCTGTGAACGATATCTTGTTTAAGCCCGGTTGCACTTATCCCATGAACAACAAATCACTAAATCTCACCGCCAAAATCATAGCTCGTATTGTTGCTCATAATCTCATTCCAAAAACCGGTAGCTTTGATCACTTTGCCCCAGATAAGGTGAATGCTGTTTATGCCATATTTGCCAAAATAAAAGTCAATTGGGCAAATGTTTTTCTTAAGAATATGGCATGCAAACATTACAAATTTCTTCCTTTTGGCAGTTTCATCACCCTCATTCTTCAACACTTCGGTGTTGCTCTCACAAATGAACCCAAAGTTGATCCTGGTAAGGAGTACTTTGATAAAGTCTCTCTCTCTCCCGTATGCAACTTTCTGCTTCTTTGTCTGATCCTACTCAGCCATCATCCTCTCGTTCTCTGTCTAGAGTCTCTTCCTCCTCCACTTCTGATATCTGTGCCCGTTTGGATCGTCTCAAGACTCAGGTCTCAACTATCCAGAGGGATGTTAGGACTATTCTATCCTACCAGCGTCAGTCTCTCGGGATTCTGCATCCCTCTTCCAGTTCTGAGTCTGGTTCTGAGGAGGGCTCTGCTGATGGCTCTGATTCTGGCTCTGATGATGTATCTGCATCTGGCTCTGGCCATGCTTCTGATGGTGACGATGATGGTGATGATTGATTATGCTGCTTATTGGAGTTTATTGGTTTTTGTACTTATGATGATGTTTATGTCTTGGTGAAACAATACTGGACACTTATGCTTTTATTCTATGTTTTAATTTGAGTTGTAATAACTCTATGTTTGTGTGGAAAACAATGTGTTTTTGTATGGTTTGTAGTTTTGTGGAACAAATTATGTTTGTGGAAACTATGTAGTAATTGGTGTTTAAGTGGTGTTTTGTGATTCATTTGGTCTATATATTGTTTATGGTTGTATTTGGATGGATATGGTTGCTTAGCTCCTATGTATGAATATGATCTTTATATGTATCATCTATGCAAATTGACAGGGGGAGTTTTAGCTGTAATTTGTTTATTATCTGTGCTTATATACAGGGGGAGCGTTGCTCCTATTTTTATTTTTTTCCCTTTTTGATGTTGTCAAAGGGGGAGAAAATCTAATATGTTGTTTTGGTTTATTCATGTATGGTTTATTCATGTTGTATACATGATTGGTTTATATGTTGTTTATCAGTATATATTTCATATTCAGTTTATTAGTATATATTTCATATTCATGTATAAATTGTTTGCCATCATAAAAAAAGGGGAGATTGTTGATCCTATAGTTTTGATGATGATTTGTCAAACAATTTATCGCTAATATATCCTCTAGTTTTGTGTTTATGTTTCTCTATACAGGTATTTCAACACACAACAATCAAGCGTTAAAGATTCAAGTTCATATGTGTGGATTTACCTAGGTATAAGAGTAGTTTACTTATATATATTGTATATTTGGAGGCTCAGGAGGATCCCACCAGCAGGGCAAGGGTCCGCATCATCAGGTCCTCATAAGAAGGGTCACCAGCAGGACTAGAGAGCATAGCAGCAACGCCGATTCCAGGGAGCTTGTTATAATTGTAACAAGATTGGGCACTGAGCGGCTGAGTGCCGCAGCGCACCCGCAGTAGGCCAGCATATAGGACACAGCAGCAGCAGCAGCATAACCGTGCTCAGGGACGTGGTCAGGGTCAGTAGCTGAGGATTGAGGCACCTCCAGCAGTCCCGAGGATTGAGGGACAGGTTCGAGCAGTTCAGGAGACCCAGCAGAGGCAGATGGTACCATACACTTCAGGTGATGCAGAGCAGCAAACCGGAAGAGTGTATGTAGTGGTTCCTCGCGATCATGGCGCGATCGAAGCTGTGGTGGAAGGTACATTCCGTGTGAATTCCTTTTCAGCACGTATTCTTTTTGATTCTGGCGCTTCGCATTCTTTTATCTCCTATGATTTTTCGATTAGACTTCCAGCCTTAAAACCCTATTCTCAGGATTTTTGTGCCTCGCGGTCGACCGCATGAATTCCATGGTCGACCGCTGATAGAATCATTGGTTTTTAACGGATATTTTCACAACGGCTCTTTGGGGGCTTTTTTTGTCTTTTCAAGTTAGTTTTTGGCTGATATTTGAGAGGGTATAAATACCCCATTGCTGCTCTCTTTTATATATCTAAGTTTTTGTGTTTAACAAAATATTAAGTGCATTTAAAAGAGCTGTTTAAGCTGATTTCATCAGTCTGTTTCAAAAAAAGTTTTTCATACAATAAGAAGTGGCATTCAAATCCTATTGGGATCATCATCTACTGTTCTTCTTGTTTGAGAAGTTTTCTAAACTCTTATATAGCTTACTATTCCATTTTCATTTCATAAGCTATATTTATTGAGTTGTATTATTTTCATTCACTAATTATCACACACACATATTTGAGCTTAATATCTTCATACTATATAGTGTGGGTTGTGGAGTGTGATTTAGTGAGTGTGAGCTTCATTTGCGTTCTCATTTATTGTTGAGAACAAATCATTGTATTTACCTTTATTTGTGAGTATCACTTGTAATAAACTTGTACACCGAGAGAAGTGTGAGGCGAGAGACGGGGTCGAATCCAATAGGAGTGGCGTCGGTTGACAAACCTAGGGAGAGGTTGCATCTGAGCACTTGAGGAGGAGGACACGTGCTAGGTTCCTACACTTAGTGTGTAAAGTGTGATTGCATAGTGTTTGGTGTGTGAGAGTTTTCGGTGAACTTGTAAACCGAGTGTGTAGAAGTTTCGGCTTCCAAACCGGATTGTGATAGTGGGTATCTCCTCTAGGCGAGGAGCGGGGACATAGGTCGTGGTGACCGAACCTCGTAAACATATCGTGTGTTTGTGTTTTGCTTGGCTTATATATTATTTGTGCATATTCTTATTGTTCTTATTCATATCTATCTCATATCTTCTTAGCAAGAACAAATTAACCAATATTCTTTTAATTAGCTTTTAATAGGGATTAGATTAGCATAAGACCCTAATCCCCCCCCCCCCCT
>NW_017972882.1:47615-63009 GCF_001876935.1 Asparagus officinalis | reverse complement strand
TAGCATAAGACCCCAAACCCCCCCCCCCCCCTCTAGGGTCTAACACAATCGTCATAAAAAAGAAATCAAATATGTAGAAGAAAGGTAAACATGCTATTATAATTTTTATAACTATAAATTATTTAAAGGTTATAAATTTTTTTAATACTATGGATGAATGAGTATGTTAGTAATTAATTTTTTAAGAATAATCAATATATGTAAAACCCTGTAAGTTTTTAAAATACTATGGTAAATAGTAATAAATAAGTTATATTATGATAAATATCATTTATAGATGAATGAGTATGTTAGTAATTAATTTGAGATCAATTAAGTATATATATGAGAGTATACAAGTGTTAAACATGCACAAAACAAGTAAACACATGCACACACATGCAAAACTTGTAGGCTAGAAAATGCCTCAGGTCAATCGACTGATGCTTGCCTATCAGTCGACTGAAGGGGCTAGTTTCCCAGTCTTAAATTGTAATCTCGGGACTTTTGATTATTCGGGTTTGGCCTAATATATATATATATATATATATATATATATATATATATATATATATATATATAGTATATATTATATTATTATCATATATATATATAGAGAGAGATGAGAGAGAGAGAGAGAGATTAATGAGTATCCTATAATAGGACGAGGGATTCCTACCTGTGACAGGCCTAGTGATGGTACAATCCGCAACCATCCTCAATAAAGTAGGAGAGAGAGTGTGAGTTGGTGGGATTTGTCCTGACTTTATGAGGAAGGTGGGATTGATGACCAGCATAGGTGAACAAGGAGGAAAAATCTCGGCTCCTATGAGCAAGGATATCCATTAATCTAATATATAAATATACATATAGATATAATATAATATATATTATATATAGTATATAGTAGTAAATATAGTATATAATATATAAATATAATATATTATATATAATATATATATATCACTAAAATCTCTCGTTTACAAATCATATTTCACCCTGAGCAGCCACCATGCTCTTCCTCGAAAAAATCCAGAATCATATTTATGATTGTTGAAGAGCTTGTGAACAAATACGAGAAGAGGGTGAGAACCGTCGGCGATTGTCAAAGGAGATCGTGTGGTTCTTGGCATTGCTTTAGGGATTCCAGCGAAGTTTTGAAGGGGCCAAGTTTCATCTGCAAGCGAGTTTTGAGGCAAGTTTTTAATATCGGGCCAGAATACGTAATTTAGACGGCTAGAGGAGGGGGTGATTAGGTCTTTGCTAATCAAAATGCGATTAAATCTAATTAAGAATTAATTAACAAGTTTATCGCTTAGCAAGTATGAAAATACCACAAGAATATATGAGTAGGAATAAAGCAAACTGTAAACAATGAGATATATCCTATATGATGAATATATATATGCAATGATATATAAACTAATACAAGATGATATATCCTACCAAAGAGATATACAGTATGATATATGCAAGGATATGTAAACTAACACAAGGGGTAAATAATATGAACTAGATAGTGGATCATATAAATAATGAGCTATGGACAATGGCGATATAAGATATGAACATAAATATAAATGAACGCCAAAGCACACTCAAACACACTATATGATCACGGAGTTCAGACCTTCCGTCCTACGTCTCCGCTCCCCACTCCCGGAGAGAAATCCACTATCACAACCGTGTTTTCTACGTTCACCCGAACAACGTTTACACCTCACACTCGGTTTTCTAACTAAGCGAAAACTTTACAATCAACACACTATTGTAATCTCACTCTACACCCACTAAGTGTTGGACCTAGCCGTGCCTCCCTCAAGTGTTCGGTTACAACCTCTCCCTAGGCTTGTCAACCGACGCCACTCCTCTTGGGACGATCCCTGACTCTCACCACACACTCCTCACTCGGTGTACAAGTGTATTACAAAGTAAATCTCACAATAAGGCTCAATACAATAATTTGATTGTTCTCAACTATGGATGAGAACACAATGAAAGCACAACTCAAAGTTACAATCTCTCACCACCCAACTATACCATGTATGTAAATACCTAAAGCTCAATGTGGGTTTGTGTAACAATGAGTAAAATAAAATCTAACTCAATTAGCAAACTAGCAATAATAAGAATATGAAAATTAATAATGAAATTACTAGAGAAAAGAGTTAGAAAACTTCTCTATGAACACAAAGAAGAGGATGAAGAGGATTGAGAATGAATCCCTCAATCTGCAGTAAAAACTTCCTTTCCTCCTTTGTAAACAGAAACCCAAACTTAAACAAACAGTAAAAACCTTAAACCCTTGTTTAAAACCTTGTTTAAAAACTTCTTAGCTAAGTTGAAAAAGAACAGCAATAGGGTGTTTATACCCACTTGAAATCTCAGCCAAAACTCCCAAAACAAAAGACCAAAAACGCCAGCCAACGGTAACAAAACTAGACGTTGGAAATAGTCAGATTGAGCGGCGGTCGACTGACGAAATTTTCGATCGACCGACGAAATCATTCGGTCGACCGACGGAAATTTCGGTCGACCGCTATCCAGGTCGAAAACAAAAGAAAACAAGCAGACATCTCCGGTCGCCCGGTGCGGTCGACCGATAGAGCTCTCGGTCGACCGCATCGGTCGACCGACCAACTCTCTGCTGCATGGTGACGAAAGAATAAATGATCGGTCGACCGGTGCGGTCGACCGAAAACTGACACAGCAGAAAACTGATATGCTGATTTAAAACACTGTTTAAAATTATCAAATAAATTCCAAAAAATATAAAACTTTAGGGAATGATTGTAGACATGATAATAAACATACTATCAGAAAGGACCTCCCAAATGAAAAATATCATCATTTTACAAGATAGTCTAAAACATGAAAATATGAGATACTTGAATTTTGATGTTTTGACATAAACCAACTTTTGAAACTTTGTAAAATGTTTTTATAGACTTAGTAAAACATGTATAAACTGATATTCAAGTCTACAAACTAAGAATATAATATTTTCACAAAATTGTATATTCTATGCAATGTTTTCAAAAACACAATAGTAAATATGAAATATGTGATTTCATATTATAAACATGAAAACTCAAAAACTATGTATGTATATGTATAACTATATATATGTATAGAAACCAAAACTTATGTATATATATATATAACTATATATGTATACGAAGAAACCAATAAATGTGTGTGTATACGATATTGAGCTTAGAGTATCTAACACACATAATATAACACCTAAACTAAAATTACCCAAGCAATGATCTTGATCTTTATTGTAGCTCAACTTGGCACACGTTGCGGATGAAGCTTGAACTTGATCTTAACTTGAATTACAAGGCTTCACCGACATTCCGCCAACCTCCTTTGGATATGATCGTTGAGGCTCTATTCCATCCATCCTCCAACAATGTTGTTTGTCTACAATACATAGGAAAACACAAACACTAGACAAATAACATTAGTAGTAAATTGTTTGTAAATCATCATCAAAACAAGAAGGCCAACAACGTATGCGAGGATCTTCATTCGGGAGATTGTTAGATTGTATGAAGTTTCGGAGACGATTGTATCAGATCGGGGCTCAGTCTTCACATCTCATTTTTGGAGGAGTTTCCAGAATGCTTTTGGCAGTCAGTTATCATTTAGCAGTGTTTTCCACCCCCAAATAGATGGGCAGACCGAGAGGGTGAATCATATCTTGGAGGACATGCTGAGAGCGTGCGTTATAGAATTTTAGGGTAGCTAGGAGGAGCACATCCCACTGATTGAACTTGTATATAATAACAGTTATCAAGCTACCATCGGGATGGCACCGTATGAAGCTTTGTACAGGAGACCTTGCAGATCGCCTATATGTTCGGCAGAGCCAGAGGATAGTCTATTGATTGGTCCAGAGTTAGTTAGACAGACCACAGAGAAGGTGGCATTGATTCGAGAGCGCATTCTCGCGGTGCAGAGTCGATAGAAGAGCTATGCAGATCAGTGAAGACGACCTTTAGAATTCCAGATCGGAGACTCAGTCATGTTAAAAGTAACACCGATGAAGGGTGTTTAGCGATTCAGTAGATGGGGGAAGCTTGCCCCGAGATATGTTGGTCCTTTCAGGATCATTGAGCACATTGGAGCTGTTTCTTATAGATTAGATCTTCCAGCATCGATGTCGAGTGTAGACGATGTCTTTCATATTTCGATGCTTAAAAAGCATCTGCGGGATGATGAGCAGCAGAGAGTTATTGACTCACCAGAGATTGAGATTCAGGATGATTTAACTACCGTGGAGGTACCGGTATGCATACTTGCTAGAGAGAATAAAAAGCTTAGAAATAAAGTCATTCCATTAGTGAAAGTTCAGTGAAACCGGCAAGAAACCGAAGATATTTCTTGGGAGCGCGAGGAGGATGTTCGTCGCGACTACCCGCACCTGTTTGGACAGGTATGATGTTGATAAATTCTTATGCTTATGTGTTTATATGACTAGATAGTTGTCGTTATCTATAATTATTTAGCCACATTTATATTTATCTTTAACACTAGAATGGGGATATTTTTGCCTGATCCTTAATCAATTGAAGTATATGGTATATACATGAGGGTTTCCTTATTTGGATTATTTCGCTCGACGTACCGTTTTCATTTAGTTAAGGATTTAGGTAAGAATGTTTGCATTCTAGGTTGTTAACTTTAAATATCATTGTGTTGATGCATTATGATGTGTGCATAAGAAATTCTTAATATGAATTACACATTCTGAATATTTTTTCCCAGTTTTTGAGCTTTGAGATGTAACTGCGAAATCGGGGGGGGGGAGGGGGGGTGGAATGTTAAAAACCTGATAATTTTAAATAATAAGTTTTATGTGTGATTAAATTATGATATGTGGATATAGTATGATAATATTCATCTAAATGGTATAAATACCATGTGTTTTTATTGAATGAGTTTCATACATGATGAGAATTGAGCGTGTTGAAACGATGCACATATGGCAACTCATGAGAATCTAGGAATGCCCGTCCGTGGCAACGCACGGTCGACCGCAGCCCGCGTCGCACCGCCATGGGACTCGGACCTGGCAGTTTACTTTTTCTTCTTGGTTTTGCAGTTGGGTTTCGCGATTCTAAACCCATATTTGTTTTCCCCTAATATATATATACTATATACGTAATATATATCATCATCATCATATATATATATATATATATATATATATAATATATATATATATATATATATTATATATATTATATATAATATAATATATATATATATATAGATATATATATATACTATATATATATATATATATATACTTATATATATATAGTTTCGGATTTCTAAACCCATATTCGTTTTTTATATATATATATATGAGTTTTTCATGATTTTCTCAGTTTTCCTAAGAACCCTAACAGCCACCAAACCCCCATAAACCCTATTTTGAATTCTTGGAGAAGATTGGAGGCATTCAAGTTGGGTTTTTGTTGATTTTTGGCATTTGGAGTAGAGATCTCCTTCGACGTTGCTTCTAACAAGTTTTCCTATAACCCCAGGCGAGTATCATCTTTACTAATCCCCCTCCTAGTTTTTAAAATGTTTTTAAAGAGATTTAAACATGTTTTGTAAAGCCTAAACGAATAGATTATGTATAAAAGACAATTCTTTTTGAATTATATGTATAAAGATTAGGTCTTTTCATGCTAAAAAGGTTGAGAACGTTTTCACAGATGTGATTTAGATCTGATGATGATTCTAAAATGTGGTTAAACTAAAGAAAGAAGTTTGATTTGTTGTTTTGAGCTTTTATGCATGTTTTAGGGTTTTGAATGTAAATCTAATGCATAAAATCATGATTTATATATGTTGATTTGTTTCCAGATAATTCTATCTGCTGTACCATGCTTGTATGCAAGTTTCATAAAGTTTTTATCATGTTTGAATCACGAAAACACGACGAGAACACAACATGCAATAATCTGGAGAAACTAGAAACAGGGTTCACGGTCGACCGCCACGGTCGACCACGTGCAGGACAGAGACCTGGGTAGTCTCTGGAGCCCGTCGCTGGACCCCGTCGTGGTCGACCGCCATGGTCGACCGACAGTTGGTTTTGGCTGTGCATGTTTACTTGCGTTGTTTTTCGGTTGTCGAACAAATTTCTCGACCCTATGATGATAGACTATGACATTAGTGATTGTTAAACACTTGGGATGATTTTGAACTTCAGATGTGGACATGCACACCGAGTTTTGTGCTCGTATGCTAGATTGTGTTAGATTGACACACACTTGACATGAGATCTATAGATTGATAAACATATATTGAATAATGTTGTCTTATACGTATCCGGAAATTGGGAGATGAAACCTATTTGTCGCAGAATGATTGAGTAAGAGTATTACAAAGGTATCGTTATTACATGCATCCGGAATAGGGAGATAATAAATCCTATTGCCGCAGAGCGATTGAGTAAGAGCATTACAAAAGTATCGCTATAGCACAATATGATGCACACATAGATATTTGATCAGTTATGTTTTGTACTTCCATGATATATTACCCGTGAGTAGGGTATTTATGTTGAGATTTTTGGCACACCGTTATGAGCGGCAGATATATTTCATTTTGTTTTAGCTGACATCCTCTTATATTAGAGCAGGCTACTCGTATGTACTTCGAGATGAGATACTTATTCCCTATGTTGGAGATGGAGTACTTTTCCTTGACCATTGTTTTTCCTTCATGAAGAATTTTATGAATGATTTGATATATGAATATAATGACTCTATTTTTCTATATACTCCTACTCCTTCCCCTGGGGAGAGTTAGTGATGATCTCGCTAGCGCTTTGATGCTCGTTGTTTGCCCTCTTTCAGGCAGCGAGTCCGACGCACGAAGAGTCGCAAGTTGATGGGACATCTTAGTTGTCCGTTTAGCTATTTATTATATTTTGTAGTCTTTTTAGAACTCCACATGTAGTTGGTTATTTTTCAGACTCTAGATTAGTATTTTATTTTAGAGTTGAGAACTCTTGTGAGACTTTGTTTATTTGACTTATTGTATTTAAGACTCAGTTCAGACTCAGAGATATATGAGAACTCTTGTGAGACTTTGTTTATTTGACTTATTGTATTTAAGACTCAGTTCAGACTCAGAGATATATCTATTTTCTTTCCAGTTAGGCTCATTATTAATATTTCTTATGCTTCTTCTGTGTATACTAGGTATCGTTCTATTTCTAGTTATGCTTGTCTGTACCTTTATCTATTTATTGTTTACATTAGAGAGATGACGATTGTGATGGTGAAACATGTCATAGCATGGTGTTTGGTGCTTGGTAGGTTTGACAATCTAGGTTTCACCTAGAACTGCAGCCTTGTGTGAACCCTAGGGCATCACAGTTGGTATCAGAGCTCTAGTTCCAATATCCTTAGGGTCATTCCTGTGTCATATTGTGCAGTTTAAGATAGAGTTTCCTAGGGATCATATATACAGTCCGCTAAGAATCCTTAGCATGAGTGAGAACGTACTATATATATATGTACGCAGAAAATCTAAATTTATTTTTTATGATGATCTATTTGCTTTGAATAATAAAGCATGATATGAGATATATGTGATACGGTTTACTTATTGGTATATGTTATATGCTTCATGCTTAAGATCCAATCTACTGCGTAATAAGCTCTATTTTGGAATTATAGATGTCAGGAAGAGGTCAGGGAGTTGGGCAGGAAGATAGGGAGCCCGAGCCACAGCAGGCTCCGCAGTACTTAGTGGATCTCATAGTACCATTGGCAGCTCGTATGGCGGCTATTGAGGAGCAGTTAGCAGCACAGGTTCATCCAGAGACTCCCGTTCCTGAAGAGGCACCCGTTCAGGAGTCATCTATTCGGGTGGAAGTATCAGAGAGGACACCAGTGGTCCCACCGGCACCACCAGTTGATGGCAGAGAAGCTGATTAGGAGGCTTGGCTTCATTTAGTTGAGAGGTATCAAAAGTTGAAAGCACCAGAGTTATACGGTTCAACGGATTCCATTGCTGCACACAAGTGGAAAGAGGATGTGAGTAACATCTTGGATATGCTGAATGTTAATTCAGTGCAGAAGCAGAGGCTAGCGGCTTTCAGCCTCAAGGGCAATACGGGAGGATGGTATCGACTTCGTTTCACCCCCGAGCAGAGGATGACGGTTTCATGGGAGACCTTTGTATATCTGTTTGATGAGCACTATGTTTCGACTGCAACGAAAGCTGGAAAAGAGTTAGAGCTGGCTTGGTTAGAGCAAGGAGATATGTCTGTCATGGACTTCGAGAGTAAGTTCATGTCATTGCTTAGATTCACCGGCATGTGGCACACAGAGGAGCGGTAGGCTCAGATGTTCTTAATGGGACTTCGTCCAGGATTATGCCGGTATATTGTATCGCAGAGGTTTCGGTTAGTGCGGGAGGTAGCAGATGCTGCCATGGCTCAGGATACAGATACAGCCATATTCATCAAGGACAAGGGAAATAGCAAGTCAGGACAGTTCGAGGACAAAGGAAAGGGTAAGAGACCATTTGGAGGCTCAGGAGGATCCCACCAGCAGGGCAAGGGTCCGCATCATCAGGTCCTCATAAGAAGGGTCACCAGCAGGACTAGAGAGCATAGCAGCAACGCCGATTCCAGGGAGCTTGTTATAATTGTAACAAGATTGGGCACTGAGCGGCTGAGTGCCGCAGCGCACCCGCAGTAGGCCAGCATATAGGACACAGCAGCAGCAGCAGCATAACCGTGCTCAGGGACGTGGTCAGGGTCAGTAGCTGAGGATTGAGGCACCTCCAGCAGTCCCGAGGATTGAGGGACAGGTTCGAGCAGTTCAGGAGACCCAGCAGAGGCAGATGGTACCATACACTTCAGGTGATGCAGAGCAGCAAACCGGAAGAGTGTATGTAGTGGTTCCTCGCGATCATGGCGCGATCGAAGCTGTGGTGGAAGGTACATTCCGTGTGAATTCCTTTTCAGCACGTATTCTTTTTGATTCTGGCGCTTCGCATTCTTTTATCTCCTATGATTTTTCGATTAGACTTCGGCTCGTAGCTCAGCCGTTAGATTTTCCTTTATCTGTATCTACTCCGTTGGGAGAGATGTCTCTGTTAGAGAGTGTTTGTAGGAGATGCATCGTCAGCTTGGACGATTCTGAGTTCGTGATCGATTTGATCATATTGCATATGTCTGAATTCGATGTGATTCTTGGTATGGATTGGCTATCTTCCTACCATGTGAGTATCGACTGTTTTACGAAAATAGTCAGTTTGAGAGCATATGATGGATCAGAGTTAGTGGTAGCCACCTCCAGAGGTAACTAGTTTGCGGAGTCATTTTCGGCGTACATAGAGGAGGCGTAGGTCGAGTTCTGCATAGAGTTGTAGCCAGGTACCGCACTGATTTCCTGAGCTCCTTACCGTATGGCGCCTGCTGAGATGAGGGAGCTACAGATCCAGATCGATGAGTTATTATCTCAGGGCTTCATTCGACGGAGTCATTCTCCGTGAGGAGCACCAGTCCTTTTTGTGAAGAAGAAGGATGGGAGTATTTGATTATGTATAGATTATCGCGAGTTGAACAAGGTCACTATCCGTAACCGGTACCCATTACCGAGAATCGATGACTTATTCGATCATTTGCAGGGAGCGCAGTGTTTCTCGAAGATAGGTCTTCACTCCGATTATCATCAGTTGCGAGTTCGGGAGATGGATATTCCTAAGACCGCTTTCTTGACTCGATATGGGTCTTTCGAGTTCCTCGTCATGCCGTTTGGGCTGACCAATGCACCCGCAGTATTCATGGATTTGATGAATCAGGTTTTTCGTCCGTACTTGGACCAGTTTGTGATAGTTTTCATCAACGATATTCTTATTTACTCGAGGTCGGAGGCAGAGCATGAGCAGCATTTGAGGTTAGCATTGCAGATATTAAGAGAGCACTAGTTGTATGCTAAGTTTAGCAAATGTGAATTCTGGTTATCAGAGGTCAGATTTTTGGGCCATGTTATCAGCCGAGAGGGCATTACAGTAGATCCGACTAAGGTAGAAGCCGTACTTGATTAGGAGCCACCGAAGACAGTTACTGAGATTCGTAGCTTCTTAGGCCTAGCAGGCTATTATAGAAAATTCATTTAGGATTTCTCGAGGATTTCCACACCACTCACATGCCTTACTAAGTAGGGTGTACAGTTCATTTGGAGCATAGAGTGCCAGAAGGCATTTGAGATATTGAAGACTAAGTTGACTTCAGCACCAGTATTGATTATTCCTAGCAGTGATAAGACTTTTGTTGTCTACACTGATGCATCCTTATCGGGTCTTGGTGGTGTATTGATGCAGACCCAGAGAGTCATAGCCTATATTTCGAGGTAGCTAAGGACTCATGAGCAGAATTATCCCACGCACGATTTGGAGCTAGCAGTAGTGGTCTTTGCACTGAAGGCGTGGAGTCATTATTTGTACGGAGTGTAATTTGAGCTATTCACAGATCACTAGAGTTTGAAGTACCTCTTTTCACAGAAAGAACTCAACCAGAGGCAACGACGATGGGTAGAGTTTATTAAGGATTATGAGTTTTCCATACAGTATCATCCAGGAAAGGCGAACGTGGTAGCAGATGTTGGCCTTCTTGTTTTGATGATGATTTACAAACAATTTACTACTAATGTTGTTTGTCTAGTGCTTGTATTATCTATTCATTGTAGACAAACAACGTAGTTGGAGGATGGATGGAATAGAGCTTCAACGATGATATCTAAAGGAGGTTGGGGGAATGTCGGATTGAAGCCTATACAACAATTCAAGTTAAAGATCAAGTTCAAGCTTCATCCTCAATGTGTACCAAGTCAAGCTTAATTGAAGATCAAGATTGCTTGGGTAATGTAGTTTAGGATTTATATTATGCGTGTTAAGTACTCTAAGCTCAATTATCTATACACACACATTTTATTGGTTTCCTTGTATATATATGTAGTCACATATATATACAACACAAGTTTTAGTTTTCATGTTTATAAATATGAAATTACATGTTTCATATTTATTATTGTGATTTGGTTTATCTACTTAGATATGAAACAAATATATTTTCATATACATACTCATAGGTTTCATTTTCTATTGTATTTGTGAAAATATTATATTCTTAGTTTGTAGACTTCAATATCAGTTTATACATGTTTTACTAAGTCCACAAAAACATTTCACAAAGTTTCAAAAGTTGGTTTATGTCAAAACATCAAAATTCAAGTATCTCATATTTTCATGTTTTGGACTAGTTTGAAAAATGATGATATTTTTTGAAAAATGATGATATTATCATGTCTACAATCATTCCCCAAAGTTTTATATTTTTTAAAATTTATTTGATATTTTTAAACAGTGTTTTAAAATCAGCTCTAAAACCGATTTTTTCTGGGATGTCAGTTTTCGGTCGCCGGTCAATTGACCATTCGTTAGTATTTTTCCAGAGAATCGTCGGTCGACCGGTCCGGTCGACCGAGAGCTCAAATCGGTCGACCGACAGAATTTCCGGTCGACCGACGATGGTCCAGAACGTTTTCTTCGTGTTTTTGCTCTCATCGGTCGACCGACGGAATTTTCGGTCGACCAACAATATAGCCGTTGTCTTTTAACGGCTCTTTCTCTGAGCTGTTTGCTGGGGTTTTTGATCATTTTATTTTGGGGGTTTTTGCTGAGATTTCTAGTGGTTATATATACCCCATTGCTGATGTCTTTTCAAACTAACCATGAGAGAGTTTTAAAAATAAGTTTAAGAAAGTTTTAATCAAGGGTTTAAGTTTGTTTAAAGTGTGTTTATAAAGCTTTTAAGCATTTGAGTGTTTTGGTTTTTGAGCTTCCAACTATCGTCCCTCCATCTCTTGTTATCAATTGAGAAGTTTTCTAAACTCAAACTCTAGCTTTACATTTATATACTTGTTTGATTATCATTGTTCTTAAGCTAGATTTTATATTTGAGTTTAGTTGATTTGATTTGTTTTTTCTCATTGCTTACACACACAACCATTGAGCTTATTGTATTTACATTCATAGTGTAATTTGGGTTGTGGGGAGTTGTAACAAATTGAGAGTGAGCTACATTGTGTTCTCATTTATTGTAGAGAACAAATTTGTTGTATTTACTTTGTGAGTGTTGTTAGGTTTTCGGTGAGCTAGAAACCGAGTGTGTTGTGAAGTTTTCGGTGAACCGACATTGTGAGGGTGAGTGTGAACGTTGATCGGTGAGCGTTGAAAACCGACACTGTGAGGTGTAAACGTTATTCGGGTGAGCGTAGAAAACCCGGTTGTGATAGTGGATTTCTCCCCGGGAGTGGGGAGCGGAGACGTAGGACAGAAGGTCCGAACTCCGTGATCATATTGCTTGTTTGAGTGTGCTTTGGCGTTTATTTATACTTATGTTTATATACCGACATTGTGAGGGTGAGTGTGAACGTTGATCGGTGAGCGTTGAAAACCGACACTGTGAGGTGTAAACGTTATTCGGGTGAGCGTAGAAAACCCGGTTGTGATAGTGGATTTCTCCCCGGGAGTGGGGAGCGGAGACGTAGGACAGAAGGTCCGAACTCCGTGATCATATTGCTTGTTTGAGTGTGCTTTGGCGTTCTTTCATATTTATGTTCATATCTTATATCGCCATTGTCATTAGCTCATTATCTATATCATCCACTATCTTGTTTAGATTGTTTACCCCTTGTGTTAGTTTATATATCCTTACATATATCATATTGTATATCTTCTTGGTAGGATATATTATCTTGTAGTTTTAATTGACATTTAATCGGATTAGATTAGCATAAGACCCTAATCACCCCCCTCTAGGGTCTAACAATTGGTATCAGAGCTTGGTGCTCTTTAATTTAAGGTCTAATCGCCTTGAGTTAAAGATCCAAGTTATCTTTTTATGCTAATCTTGTTTTGATTGCATTTGTATCTTGCTTGCATATTTTTACAAATTATGAATATGAATGATGCATCTTGTTTAGGCTATGATTCTAGTATTGCTCCTAAATTCAATGCTTTCCCTTATGCTCAATGGTGTTTTAGATTCAAAATATTTGTTCAATCTAAAAATATCGATTTATGGGAAATCATTGATTGTGCTTATATTGTGCCCACGTTGGAGAAATCCAAGTGGAGCAAACATGATAAAAAGATGTTTATTATGAACAAGCTTATGTTAGAATTTTTATTAAATGCATTTGATTCATTTATGTCTAACAAGCTTGATTCTTTTGATAGCGCTTATACATTATGGAAATTCATAGAAGCGCATCAAGGAGACTTGGAGGCGATCCGACAAGCTTTGGAGGATCCCGCTTCAAGTTCATATGGAGCTTCATGCACACGTGCACTAGGCGATAGCCCTAGTGAGGTTTGCGAGTTCGAATCTATTAATGATTTACATAATGATGAACTTGCTTGTGCTAGTGATAAATTATTGCATGCCTACAAGAAATTGCAAAATGATTTCATTAATCTTAAAAGCAAGCATGAAATTTTAAAATCCGATCATGAGTCTTTAGCTTCTAAGTTTGATACTATTTCTAATGAGAATATGATCCTTAAAGAAAATAATGAAAAATTAAAATTGGATCATGATTCTTTAATTTCAAACTTTGGTAAGTTAACTCATGAGAAAGATAATGCCATGTTAGAAGTAGAGAACATAAAAAATAATACAGCTTCTTTTATAAATAACTATTTATGTTCTACTTCTAAAGGTGCATATGTGCCAAAAAATGAAAACTTGAATCTTATGAAAAAATGCATTTCATCCTTAGATTCAACTTTGAAAACATGCATCAATAATCATAAGAAGCTTATGGATATGTGTGCCAAGTCTAAATCATCATCTACTCATCATGCACACATATATAGCAAAGTTTATAAGTGTTCAATTTGCGGCCGTAAAGGCCATCTAGCTAAATTTTGCTATGATGCACAAAAACATAAGAATATTAATCTTTCTTGTGCATCTCATGTAGCTTCTTCATCACATACACATGCATATGCTTATCATGCACATCATAAACATGCTAATGTGTTCAAATGTGATCTTTGTGGACGTTTTGGCCATTTGGCAAAATTTTGCTATGATTTGAAAAAGACTTCACTTTTGCCAAATGATTTTAAAAGACCACAAAAGTTTAAATGTGATGTTTGTGGTAGATATGGCCACTTAGGAAAGTTTTGTTTTGATAAGGTTTCGCATTTGCAAAATAATTTTAAAAGACCATCCATGTTTGCAAATGTTTCTAATGTTTCCCGTGCACAACCATTTGGTCAACATAAGCAAATGCTTCCTTTCCATTGTACATATTGCAATCGGAAGGGTCATTTGAGTAATTATTGTTATGACCGTGTTCGTGCACCATATGCGCCTAAGAGGGTTCATAACCCTAAGGCTTTGAGCTTTAATGATAGGGGTCATGTCCCTAAACAAACCAAGAATTTGAGTATTTTTATTTTTCCTTGTCTTGGTTTTGAAAATTATGTTTTAAGATCTTTTGGTTATGAAAACAATTTTTATTTTATCAAATCTTTTGTTTTTATGAATTATTAGTTTCATTTTGATGAGAGGTTTGTATTTATATAACCCTCCGGATTTATTGGGTGTTTATTCCCAAATCATGTTTACCGGATGCTAGAATGATTATATGGGTTGGAACAAGCTTAAGAGCTTGATATATTGTTGCCTCTCTTGAAATTCTTTTATCAAAGATTTTGTTTTGAAGTATTACTTTGAATTCATTATATTTCACTTATATGATGATATTTATGTGTTTGTGCTTATGGATCATCTATTCGTGCCTTATAACGTATTCTATGAGTGGTTTGATCAAGTTATGTAAAGAAAATTTTTCTTTATTGATCAAACATTGGTTTTGGACTCAAATCTTGATTTATGATTTCTTTTGTTTTTGGATTTAAACTTTGATTTATGATTTCTTTTGGTTGATTTGTTTTCATTTGAAAACTTTTTACATGATTCTCATGTTTCTCTTCTTTTGATTTCATAAATCTACCTATACAAATGGTTTTTATGTTCTTTGATATGAGACACTATTTTTCACCTTGATATATTTATATATGTTCTCATATTGTCTTTTTGTATGTGAGTGGTGTTTAGCATATTTCTCATTTATGCTTGCTCACATATGTTTGCCATGATATTCATTTCATATATTCCATATGGCATTTTGATAGGGGGAGCAATCCCTATACTTGCTTCATACTCACCCATGCTTATTTGTAGGGGGAGCTTTCGCTCTCTTAATTCTTTTGTCCCCTTTTTGATGTTGTCAAAGGGGGAGAAATATTGTGAGTATATGTATATTCTTTCTTATTTATATGCATGTGAATT
>NW_017972882.1:43887-46837 GCF_001876935.1 Asparagus officinalis | reverse complement strand
GACCGGTCCGGTCGACCGAGAGCTCGCATCGGTCGACCGAGAGCTCAAATCGGTCGACCGACAGAATTTCCGGTCGACCGACGATGGTCCAGAACGTTTTCTTCGTGTTTTTGCTCTCATCGGTCGACCGACGGGATTTTCGGTCGACCGACAATGTGACCGTTGGACTTCTAACGGCTATTTCTGAGCTGTTTCTCTGGGGGCTGTTTTGTCATTTGTTTTGGGGGTTTTTGCTGAGATTTCTAGTGGGTATATATACCCCATTGCTGATGTCTTTTCAAGTTAACCAAGAGAGTTTTTAATCAAGTTTAATAAAGTTTTTAACAAGGGTTTTAGTTTGGTTTAAGTGTGTTTAAAAAGCTTTTAAGCAAATTGAGAGTTTGTTTTGGTGAATCAAATTCCACAAGAGCTTGAGGAGATTATCTATTGAAGTTTGAGCTTCCAACTATCATCCCTCCATCTCTTGTTATCAAATTGAGAAGTTTTCTAAACTCAAACTCTAGCTTTACATTTATATACTTGATTGATTATCATTGTTCTTAAGCTAGATTTCATACTTGAGTTTAGTTGATTTGATCTTATTTACTCATTGTTACACACACACCCACATTGAGCTTATTGTATCTTTCATTGCATAGTATAGTTGGGTGGTGAGAGATTGTAACCTTGAGTTGTGCTACATTGTGTTCTCATCTATTGTAGAGAACAAATTTGTTGTATTTACTTTGTGAGTGTTGTAAGGTTTTCGGTGAGCTAGAAACCGAGTGTGTTGTGAAGTTTTCGGTGAACTAGAAAACCGAGTGTGAGGAGTGGACGTTGATCGGTGAACGTTGAAAACCGACATTGTGAGGGTGAGTGTGAACGTTGATCGGTGAGCGTTGAAAACCGACACTGTGAGGTGTAAACGTTATTCGGGTGAGCGTAGAAAACCCGGTTGTGATAGTGGATTTCTCCCCGGGAGTGGGGAGCGGAGACGTAGGACAGAAGGTCCGAAGCAGACGCATTGAGTAGGAAGTGTCATCACGGACTAGCAGCTTTGAGGTGTTCACTATAGCAGGATCTTTATACCCTCAGCCATTTTGATTTCAGGCTAGAGATTGGCGGGAATCGCGTGTTCTTAGGAGCGTTATCTGTTTAGCCATCTTGTAGAGATAGAGTAGTCGGAGCTCAGTTAGAGGATTCTTGGATTCAAACCCGCAAGGGGAAGATCTCCAAAGAACCCAAGGATGATTGGACTATTAGAGTAGATGGGGGACTGAGGAAGAAGGGCAGGATCATTATGCCGAACAATCTACAGCTAAAGATAGAACTTTTTGACGAGGCGCATCACAGCAGATATACAGTGCACCCAGGCACGACGAAAATGTACAAGGATCTGAAGAGGCATTTTTGGTGGAGTGGTATACGTAAGGAGATTGCAGATTATGTGGCTAAATGTTTCACCTGCCAACAAGTTAAGGCAGAACATCAGAGACCTGCAGGAACCCTATAGCCTTTACCCGTTCCCGAGTGAAAGTAGGCAGATATTTCCATGGATTTCATAGTGAGGTTGCCCAAGTCAGAGAAAGGAAATGATTCTATTTGGGTTATAGTGGACAAATTGACTAAGTCCGCACATTTCATACCTGTGACGATGACTTATATGGCATATACGTACGTGAGGATCTTCATTCGGGAGATTGTTAGATTGCATGGAGTTCCGGAGACGATTGTATCAGATCGGAGCTCAGTCTTCACATCTCATTTTTGGAGGAGTTCCAAGGATGCTTTTGGCAGTCAGTTGTCATTTAGTAGTGTTTTCCACCCCCAAACAGATGGGCAGATCGAGAGGGTGAATCAGATCTTGGAGGACATGCTGAGAGCGTGCGATATAGAATTTCAGGATAGCTGGGAGGAGCACATCCTACTGATTGAATTTGCATATAATAACAGTTATCAAGCTACCATCGGGATGGCACCGTATGAAGCTTTGTACGGGTGACCTTGCAGATCGCCTATATGTTGGGTAGAGCCAGAGGATAGTCTATTGATTGGTCCAGAGTTAGTTAGACAGACCACAGAGAAGGTGGCATTGATTTGAGAGCGCATTCTCGCGGCGCAGAGTCGACAGAAGAGCTATGCAGATCAGCGAAGATGACCTTTAGATTTCTAGATCGGAGACTCAGTCATGTTAAAAGTAACACCGATAAAGGGCGTTCAGCGATTCGGTAGACGAGGGAAGCTTGCCCCGAGATATATTGGTCCTTTCAGGATCATTGAGCGCATTGGAGCTGTTTCTTACAGATTAGTGTTCGCGGGAAAAATCGTGTCTTTCTTTGTAATTGATTCCATTGTCATCTTAAATAACAGCTTTTTGAGTTACAAAAGATCCGGTCTTTTTATAAGATCCGGTTACAATGAAAATCAAAGAAAAATAAACAAAGATTACAACTTTCTCCTTTTGTGTCGAACAAATCACGAGCTCCTGTTTTGCGGTCGCTCGCTTTGTGGGTTCTTCGCCTGCGCCGGGGTTTATCCGTGGACCACCGCGCGATCTAGATCCGGTCAGATCTACGCAGTACGACGGGTATTATTTCACGAAGGAAATAATAGCCGGGGGGGATTGGTTCACCAAGGAAACAATCGCCCAAATCTTGGGATCAAAGACCAAGCTTTGATCCGGAGTATGCATGTGTAGATCTGAGATCCGGTCCTCTCGAACTCTTGCCTTATTTGGCGTTGACGATCGCCGAGCACCAGATCTAGATGAACAAGTCCTCGAAGTCCTAAAGTTTGAATCTTTTTCAGATCTGAGTCTTCAATCCGGCAGGGCTTCGCCTCCAAAAAATCCAACCTCTGAAAAATGAACCAAGGGGCCTATTTATAGGCTCTCTGAACTGTGCCCGCGCACAGATCTGGGTCGGCCACCTATGGGTGGCCGGCACTGGGCCGAGCCACCCACAGTTGGCTC
>NW_017972882.1:29423-43877 GCF_001876935.1 Asparagus officinalis | reverse complement strand
ATTTGTTGATCTGATTTGGCAGTAAATCTGATTCCTGTTTTGGCAGTAAATCCACTTCTGGGTTCGAGTCCGAAACTGATCTTGATTCGATCGTGATTCGTCTGAGTCTGTTCTCGGTTGGATGACTCGTTGATTCCTTAACACTTGGCTTGATTCCGAACGCGTATGGATGCATTCTGTCGCTTCTGTGCGATTCGTCGATCTCGTCGCCTCGTTGGTTCGTCGGTTTGTGCCGAGCTGTGCTAAGGGACCTATAAGCAATTTTATATGCCTACAGATACCCCCTCCAAAGTATTTCAGTCTCGTTCTTTTATAGAAGAGTCTGGAATACTTTGGATATGATTGTCCCAACCTTCAGTCGGTGTAACGGGACCTTGGAATGGCTTCTGTTCTTGATTCCTTCAATCTTCCAGGCTATTCGGTGCTTTGTCGAATGTCTGTAAGGGCTCCGGTGCTATATTTATTGTCTGACTGTTGTCGGCATTTTAAACTTGAAGTCGATTCCTGATTTTCTAATCTTTAGGTTGGTTCAACATGTTGGCGTTGAGTTCTCATTTGCGACGCGTTGTCTGGCGTGGTATTGTTGAGTTATCCTTAAGAATATTTTTAGGAAAAATATTCTCCAGGAACTTCTCAACCAAAAATATAGGGAATAGTTTATACTCTTATACCTTATTGGAATATTAAGAAGCAGTTTATACTCGTATACCTTTCGGAGTATTGATTCCTTCGTTGCAACGCATTGATCGGCGTTGACCTAGGGTTACGCGTTGTCCGGCGTTGACCTTAGGGTTTTGAATGTCGTACGTTGACTTTTTGATCGCAACGCGTTGACTGACATTGACCTAGGGTTACGCGTTGACCAGCGTTGACCCCAGGGTTTCGAAGGTCGTTGGATGCTCAAGTCACGAGACCAACTAATGAAGCTGATGCGTCAGTGACTCTCGTATTTATAGGATTTTTGGAAAACCCCCAGCCATCAACGGGTTTGATGAGCCTTTACCGACCACCATTTGAGTCGGGCTAGCATGCGGATTATCTAAATCCGTTCTGCATGTGACGTTGTGCTAAGAGAGTTAACGCTCTTAGTGCTACGATATTGAATACGTAGACTTCGTCTTTCTCACGGGAATAGACTACCCGGCGACGCGTGTTAGGCGTTGACTTTAGGATTTTTGGCTAACCCCCAGCCTTCAACGGATTTGATTAGCCTTTACCGACTACCGTTTGAGTCGGGCTAGCATGCGAATTGTCTAAATCCGTTCCGCATGTAACGTTGTGCTAAGAGAGTGAATTCTCTTAGACTTGGCGCTACGACTTCGAATACGTAGACTTCGCCATTGTCACGGGAATAGGCTACCCGGCAACGTGTGTTAGATGCTGACTTATCCCTATTTAGGCTTCGGGATAAAATACTCCAGAATCGAACTCTGGTGTCTTTTTCTACGGAAAAAGACTAAACCGGCGACGCGTGTTAGACATCGGCATATCCTTTCTTAGGATTAAGGATGAAATTCCCCATAGGTGTAAGGCATGGATTTTGGTGTTTATTAATAACAACCTGCCACAATGTTGAATATGTGAACGGGTGTTCTTTTTTACGGTTAAGAACAAACCGGCAGCGCGTGTTAGGCGCAGACTTATCCCTGCTTAGGTTTCAGGATAGAATACCCCAGAATCGAACTCTGGTGTCTTTTTCTATGGAGAAATACTAAACCGGCAGCGCGTGTTAGGCGCAGACTTATCCCTGCTTAGGATTTGGGATAAACTTCCTAGTACCTGTGAGGCATAGATTTTGGGAGTTGAAAAAAGTGGTGTCTTCTCTTGGGGCAAAGACGAACCCGAAATGGGAGAAGAAGAATTTTATATTCTATCTCCCGACACCGAAGAAGAAGAATTTTATATTCTATCTTCAGCTGGAAAGGAGACTCGAGGTGGGCTCTCCACCCCTAGAATCCGGAACGATGAAACTAGGAGTGGGACCTCCACTCCGAGAATCGAAAACTTCGGATGATCCTAACTGTCAGAAGGTTTGATTACCGAACTAAAGGTGAATTTCCCGTTTATCGAGAGTGAATTATGGTTTTGATCCTAACTGTAGGAAGGTTTGATCACTTTGACCCTAACTGTAGGAAGGTTTGACCAAATGGGAGTTTGAGGTGACCCTAACTGTAGGAAGGTTTGATCACTTGATTTGAAAGTGGATCTCTCGTTCATTGGAGGAATCGAGAGGGGATTTTGGTTGTGGTCCTAACTGTAGGAAGGTTTGACCAATCGGGAGATTTGAGACGATCCTAACTGTAGGAAGGTTTGATCGCTCGATTTGTGGACCTCTTGTTCATTGGGGGAATCGAGAGGGGGAGAGTGCTGAGTACATAGACGCGGTGAGAATTTGAATGGGAGTTTCTTATTCATCATCTTGCCGTGGTGACCGGATTATCCCTAAGAATACACTATATGGATTTCTTTTGGGAACTTCCCGCTACATGAATCATCCACCCCCAGCTTCCTTTGCAGAACTGGGTATGGTATTGTACTCAGTTGGGTGTCCGGGTTATCCTTAAGAATATCAAGCATGGTATTCTCCAGGAACTTCCCGTGAAAGAAAGGAAACAGTTTAGACTCATATACCTGTTGGAGTATGTAAGGAAGCAGTTTAACCTCATGCACTTGTTGGAGGATTGAGAAACAGTTTATACTCGTATACTCTTTAGAGTTTTGTCGTTCTTATTTGGCTTATCTGAGCGATATGACACCGACTTCAACCAAGGTTTGGATGCTATTCTTGAGAGCAAAGCAATCCTTGGTGGGATGAAGGACCCTCCTGTGGTATGCACAGTACTTTGGATCCGTCGTGCTGTCAGCTTCCTCCTGATTTGTGATAGGTGGTAGCTTGATCTTGTTACTTCCAAGGAGGGATTCGAAGATGGCTGGAACGTCTTCGTCCTTGAAAGAGTACTCTTTTTGGAGTCTCGGACCCGAAGTCTTTTGCTGCCTTCGGGATTGCTGTTGTGACGCTTGATTAGCACCACCAGCAGCTGCAGGTGCCTTGCCCTTACCACGAGAGGCGAAGTTTGAGTTCAGATGATTAGCGAAGTCTTTTGCTGTTTTCGGAGTTGCTTTTGCGACGTCTGGTTAGCGTCAACAGCAGCTGCAGGTGATTTGCCTTTACCACGAGAGGCAAAGTTCGAGTTCGGAGGATTAACCGTCGGTCGGTTCCTCTCGGCCTTTTTCCTTCGGAGGAAGCGTTCGGCTTGTTCACCGCGCACCTTCAAGTCTTTCCAAGTGTTAGACGGTGCTGTTCCCATTGCTTCCAACACGTCCAGTGCAAGGTTGTTGTGGCAAGTCTGGAGAATGAATTCCTCAGTAATCGGGTCCCGACAATTTATCGCCTTGTTCCGGAACCTTTTGACGAAGGTGTCGACTAACTCCCCGTCTTTCTGCTTCTCATCGAGCAATGATCCGATAGATATCTCGGTGTCGTCGTCGAAGAAATTGGTGAGGAACATGGTCTCCATATCGTCCCAGCTGTTCACGCTACCTGGCTTGAGGCGACGATACCAATCGAAGGCGGCTCCGCGAAGAGTGCCGACGAATGACCACACCATCAGAGGCTCATTGCCGGAGATTACCCCCAGGTACGATTTGAAGTAAATCAAATGCTGAGTGGGTGAACCCATCCCATTAAACGGCGTGAAGTTGATCAGATTGAACTTCGCCGGATAGGGGATCAATTCCCATTCTCTTGGGTATGGACAAGGAATGCCCGTCTTCTTAATCTCTTGAGCGGAAATCAATGTATTGATTTTGCTCTCGAGATTTTTAATCTTCAAGTTTTCACCTGTGTTTTCGTCAGCATTCTCGTTACCACCCCCTGCATTGACGGGAGGAGCATTGGCGTTATGAGTTTCATTCGTACCTGTGTCCTCATCTTCCAGATTAATCTGGTTGCGATGACTTTGCTCGCCTCGCTGGTTTGTCAGTGCTTGGATTTGCTGGTCATGCATTTCTCTCATACTCTGCATGGCCATCTGCATTTCGTGCTTGAAGCTCTCTTGCTGTTTAGCCATGGCTTCCTCGAGCATTTTGGCCACTTGTTCCGCGCTTATCATCAGTGATTCGCGGGGTTGCCCTTCACTGGAGACTGTATTATCCGATGCAACCGCAGAGCAGGCATCCGATTCTTCATCTTCGGAAGGTAATCTTGTCCGAACCCTACCATAAGTTCCTCGCTTGATGGCTCCGGACTGTAGACGGGTTAGGTTGTTGTGGCATGTCTGGAGGATGAATTCCTCGGTGATCGGGTCCCGGCAATTCATCGCCTTGTTCCGGAACCTTTTGACGAAGGTGTCGACTAACTCCCCGTCCTTCTGCTTCTCATCGAGCAATGATCCGATAGATATCTCGGTGTCGTCGTCGAAGAAATTGGTGAGGAACCTGGTCTCCATATCGTCCCAGCTGTTCACGCTACCTGGCTTGAGGCGGCGATACCAATTGAAGGCGGCTCCGCGAAGAGTGCCGACGAATGACCGCACCATCAGAGGCTCATTGCCAGAGATTACCCCCAGGTGTGATTTGAAATAAATCACATGCTGAGTGGGCGAACCCTTCTCATCAAACGGCGTGAAGTTAATTAGGTTGAACTTCGCCGGATATGGGATCGATTCCCACTCTCTTGGGTATGGACAGGGAATGCCTGTTTTCTTCGTCTCTTGAGTGGAGATCAATGTGTTGATTTTGCTCTCGAGGTTCTTGATCTTCAGACTTTCGCCTGTGTTTTCGTTCTGAGGCGGAAGTGTGGCATTACGACTAGCATCCTCATTACCACCCCCTGCATTGACGGGAGGATTATTGGCATTGTGAGCTTCATCCGTATCCGTGTGCTCCTCTTCCTGAACGACCTGGTTACGGCGGCTTGGTTCACCTTGCTGGTTCGTCAGTGCCTGAATTTGTTGCTCATGCATTTCTCTCATACTCTGCATGACCATCTGCATTTTTAACCTGAAGCTCTCCTGTTGTTTAGCCATGGCTTCTTCGAGCATCTTGGCCACTTGTTCCGCGCTTATCATAAATGACTCGTGGGGTTGTCCCTCGCTGGATACTATATTGTCTGATGCGACAGCAGAACAGGAATCCGATTCTTCATCTTCTGACGGTAATCTTGTCCGAACCCTACCATAAGTTCCTTGTATGATGGCTCCGGACTGCAGACGGGTTACACACCGGGGTACTTCCGGAATTGACTCGGGGTTCTCTTGTGTCGACGTCCCTTTGCTGGTCATATTCGTGGTGACCCTCGGAAATTCTCCTTCCTCGACTACCCTTCTTCTTTGTCGGAAATGCCTAGGCCTTGGTTTTGGCGTTTCGGTGGTGAGCCTTTCGAAAACCGAAATTCTTTCGGGGACCGTCTTGATGCAGTTGCACTTAGACAGTACCGCCCGAATGAGCTTTGAACAAGGGCACTGAGTTTCTAGCCTTCGAGGACTTCTCTTTCTGGCTTTGCTCGTACCCCCAGCACGATAGTATAGCTCTTCCGTTTGAAAGTCGGAGCAACCTATCGTGTGTTGGCACAATTTCTCAGGTATAACGCAATCATCATCAGACGATAACGTTTCCTTCTGAGAGTGAATTACCTTCTTCGGACTTTCGAGAGTCACGCGCCTCGAAACGCGCCTTTGTTGGCGTGAATTCTCAACGGGCTCCTGGACTTTAATGCGCAAGGTAGTGTGCTTGGGTGCCATGATTTCTTTGTCATGTTGAGGGTTACGGCGACCCCCAGCATGTTGATTCGTTCGGGGCTTTCTTAGTGGGCCCAAACATCCTTGGACTGGAGCCTTGCCTCGCTCCTCGGGAAGTGGACCGAGGCGCTCCAAGACTGGCTTTCTTCTTCGGGAGGATTCTGCATGATCTCCCGGAGCAGTTGTGGAAATCATCGGCGGTTTGGATTGATTCGCCGGAAGTTGAACTTTCGACGGCTGCAGTTGACGCTCTTTGGTCTGAACCGCCGCTTCAGACTTCGGCTTCCAAGCTTTGGCGGGTTGATGGCGGTTTTCTGGCGCACCTCTTTCTGGCAATCTTCCTATGGCTTCTCAGCTTGAGCCGGTGCCTGCGCTAATAGTAGGCGGGCGCTTGCGAAGCGCTCTACTCCAGCGTTGATCGTTTGTTTGACACTGGACCCATTCCATGTTGGCGCTTTTTTTTTTGGGGAAGAACCACCATTCATTATTGTTGAGGCTTGCTTGCCTCTTTTGTTCTTTCAGATCCGCATTGTAGCGGATCCCGTCAACGACTCCATGGCCTTTGCGAAACTGTTTGCACAAGGCGTTTGCGTTGCCTTTGGCGGCTCTCTTCGGAGAGTCACCAACGCCTCGCGGCAGAAGGGTTGGCCAGAGCAGGCTCCGACAGCTGGTTGGGAATTGGAGGAATCTCTCCGCGATGCGACTTTGGCAGTCACAACGCGAGATTTCGTTGGGTGTTTTCAACGTCTTCATAACCAACGAGTTTTCTCCTGGAGGGAGAACTTTTTTTGGACTTGGGCGGCGGAGGTTGATCCGGACAAGGAACGACAAGTCTTCTCGATACTTTCGTTGGTCGAACTCGGTATTCGACCTCCTCCACGACCGGATTGAGATCCGCGGTGCGACGCCTGATCTCAGCAAGCGAGATCGGGGCGGCTCCCGACTGTGGGTCACAGATTGTTCGCAGGAAAAATCGTGTCTTTCCTTTGTAATTGATGTCCATTGTCATCTAAAAACGTTTTTTGAGTTACAAAAGATCCGGTCTTTTTATAAATCCGGTCTTTTTTTAAATTAAGAAAAAATTTTCGCGATTACAATGAAAATCAAAGAAAAATAACAAGAGATTACATAACTTTCCGTCCTTTGTAGTCGAACAGATCACGAGCTCGCCTGTTTTGCGGTCGTCGCTTTGTGGGTTTCTTTCGTCTGGCGCCGGGGTTGATCGTGGACCACGCCGCGATCTAGATGCCGGTCGGCATCTACCGCAGATGACGGTAATTATTTCACGAAGGCAAATAAATAGCAGGGGATTGGTTCAGCCAAGGAAACATCACCAAATCTCGGATCGAAAGACCAAGCTTTGATCCGGAGTATGCCTGCGTAGATCTGAGATTCCAGTGCCTCTCTGAACTCTTGCCTTATTGTTGCGGTTGACGATCGCCGAGCACCAAATCTAGATGAAGCAATCGTCGAAGTCTAAAGTTTGAAATCTTTCAGATCTGAGTCATTCATCCGGCAAGGGCTTCGCCTCCAAAAAATCCAGACTCTGAAAAATGAAACCAAGGGGGGCCTATTTATAGGCTCTCTGAACTGTGCCCGCGCACAGATCTGGGTCGGCCACCTATGGGTGGCTCGGCCACCGAGCCACCCATAGGTGGCTCGGCTTTGGCCTAGCCACCCATGGGTGGCTCGGCTTTGGCCGAGCCCCCCTTAGGCGTTGGGTTTCGTCGTTTTGCGTTTTTGGTTCAATCCGTGGTTTGGTTGAGTTAGACTCTGATTTGTTGATCTGATTTAGCAGTGAATCCGATTCCTGATTTTGCAGTAAATCCACTTCTGAGTTCGAGTCCAAAACTGATCTTGATTCCGTTAGCTTGATTCCGCACGCGAGTGGATTTATTCCGTTGTTTGCGTGCGGTTCATTAGCTTCGTAGCCTCGTTAATCCGCTTCGTCGCGTATCGCTTGGCTTCGGCGTTGTGGACTAACAATCATGTCTGCATACGTCGCCCGATGGTCGGTTCGTCGAATCGGCGTTGTCGAGCTGTGTTAAGGGACCTATAGGCAGTTTTATACGCCTACAATTAGATCTTCCAGCATCGATGTCTAGTGTACACGATGTCTTTCATATTTCGATGCTTAAGAAGCATCTGTGGGATGATGAGCAGCAGAGAGTTATTGACTCACCAGAGATTAAGATTCAGGATGATTTGACTACCGTGGAGGTACCGGTATGCATACTTGCTAGAGAGAATAAAAAGCTTAGAAATAAAGTCATTCCATTAGTGAAAGTTTAGTGGAACCGGCAAGAAACCGAAGAGATTTCTTGGGAGCGCGAGGAGGATGTTCGTCGCGACTACCCGCACCTGTTTGGACAGGTATGATGATGATAAATTCTTATGCTTATGTGCTTATATGACTAGATAGTTGTCGTTATCTATAATTATTTAGCCACATTTATATTTATCTTTAACACTAGAATGGGGATATTTTTGCCTGATCCTTAATCAATTGAAGTATATGGTATATACATGAGGATTTCCTTATTTGGATTATTTCGCTCAACGTACCGTTTTCATTTAGTTAATGATTTAGGTAAGAATGTTTGCATTCTAGGTTGCTAACTTTAAATATCATTGTGTTGATACATTGTGATGTGTGCAGAAGGAATTCTTAATATGAATTACACCTTCTGAATGTGTTTTCCCAGTTTTTGAGCTTTGAGATGCAACTGCGGAATTTCGAGGATGAAATCCTCTTAAGGGGGAGTGAATGTAAAACCTCGATAATTTATGAATAATAAAGTTTATGTGTGATAAATTATGATATGTGGATAATTAGTATGATAAATATCATTAAATGGTATAATACCATGTGTTCTGAGTAAGAACGAGTTCATACATGAGAGATAGAGGTGTTGAAACATGCACATATGGCCAACTCATGAGAATCTAGGAAATCCTAGTCCGGTCAACCGCCGCGGTCGACTGCAGCCCGGTCGACCGCCACGGTCGACCGCGAGACCTGTAGTCTTTTTTTCTCCTGTTTTGAGTTGGTTTCGGATTTCTAAACCCATATTCGTTTTCCCCTGATATATATATGAGTTTTTCACGATTTTCTCAGTTTTCCTAAGAACCCTAACAGCCACCAAACCCCCATAAACCCTATTTTGAATTCTTGGAGAAGATTGGAGGCTTTCAAGTTGGGTTTTTGTTGATTTTTGGCTTTTGGAGTGGAGATCTCCTTCGACGTTGCTTCTAACAAGTTTTTCCTTCAACCCCAGGCGAGTATCTCCCAGTTTTTAAAATATTTTTAAAGAGATTTAAACATGTTTTATAGAGCCTAAACGAATAGATTATGTATAAAAGACAATTCTTTTGTATTATATGTATAAAGATTAGGTCTTTTCATGCTAAAAAGATTGAGAACGTTTTCACAGATATGATTTAGATCTGATGATGATTCTAAAATGTGGTTAAACTGAAGAAAGAAGTTTAATTTGTTGTTTTGAGCTTTTATGCATGTTTTAGGATTTTGAATGTAAATCTAATGCATAAAATCATGATTTATATATGTTGATTTGTTTCCAGATAATTCTATCTGCTGTACCATGCTTGTATGCAAGTTTCATGAAGTTTTTATCATGTTTGAATCACGAAAACACGACGAGAACACAACACGTAAAAATTCTGGAGAAACTGGAAACAGGGTTCACGGTCGACCGCCACGGTCGACCGCGTGTAGGATAGAGACCTGGGTAGTCTCTGGAGCCCATCGCGGTCAACTGCCACGGTCGACTGCCAGTTGGTTTTGGTTGTGCATAATTACTTGCGTTGTTTTTTTCGGTTGTCGAACAAAATTCTCGACTCTATGATGATAGACTATGACATTAGTGATTGTTAAACACCTGGGATGATGGTGAACTTCAGATGTGGACACGCACACCGAGTTTTGTGCTCGTATGCTAGATTATGTTAGATTGACACAAACTTGACATGAGATCTATAGATTGATAAACACATATTGAATAATGTTGTCTTATACGTATACGGAAATAGGGAGATGAAACCTATTTGCCGCAAAACGATTGAGTAAGAGTATTACAAAAGTATCGTTATTACATGCATCCGAAATAGGGAGATAATAAATCCTATTACCGCAGAGCGATTGAGTAAGAGCATTACAAAAGTATCGCTATCGCACAAGATGATGCACACATAGATATTTGATCAGTTATGTTTTGTACTTCCAAGATAGACTACCCGTGAGTAGGGTATTTATGTTGAGATTTTTGGCACATCCATTATGAGCGGCAGATATATTTCGTTTTATTTTAGCTGACATCCTCTTATATTAGAGCAGGCTACTCGTATGTACTTCGAGATGAAATACTTATTCCTTATGTTGGAGATGGAGTACTTTTCCTTGACCATTGTTTTTCCTTCATGAATAATTTTATGAATGATTTGATATATGAATATAATGACTCTATTTTTCTATATACTCCTACCCCTTCCCCTGGGGAGAGGTAGTGATGATCTCGCTAGCGTTTTGACGCTCGTTGTTTCCTCTCTTTCAGGCAGCTAGTCCGACGCACGAAGAGTCGCAGGTTGATGGGACATCTTAGTTGTCCGTTTAGATATTTATTATATTTGTAGTCTTTTTAGAACTCCACATGTAGTTGGTTATTTTTCAGACTCTAGATTAGTATTTTATTTTAGAGTTGAGAACTGTTGTGAGACTTTGTTTATTTGACTTATTGTATTTGAGACTCAGTTCAGACTCAGAGATATATATATTTTCTTTCCAGTTGGGCTCATTATTAATATTTCTTATGCTTCTTCTGTGCATACTCGGTATCGTTCTATTTCTAGTTTTGCCTGTCTGTACCTTCATCTATTTATTGTTTCCACTAGAGAGATGACGATTGTTATGGTAAAACATGTCGTAGCATGGTGTTTGGTGCTTGGTAGGTTTGACAATCTGGGTTTCATCTGGGACTGCAGGCTTGTGTGAACCCTGGGGCATCATAATATATAACTCAGCGATGAGTCATGTTCATAAATGACGTCCACTAAGACTCAGGCTATCAAATAATTATCATAATGCAAATCCTTGCAAAGTTTATAATTCATCGTATTATCATGGGGACAGACTACCAAATTGGCATCCTAAAAGTGTACACAGCTCATTAGTCTCATTGTATCAACGTGCGGGACGGACTACCAAATCAGACATCCTAGGTATACGACTCACAAGCCTCATCGCATCTATGTGTAGGATGGACTACTAGATCAAGCATCCTAAAACCCGACTCAATGGCCTGTACTAATTGTATATTGACGCACTATCCCAAGTAGTACTGAGCGATGCTCATCAACGATATCCATACAAGTATATAATGTTTAAATAACTCATATCTCATGTGTAATCGAAACAATAACTATATTAATCCTCTTCGGCATGTGTGTGCTACGACACTATATGTGTATAATCATGATTGTACGTGTATCATCGTGTGCCTTGAACCATGCGTTTGAAAACAAAAGGTGTAAAAAACAACACTTCAAACAAAAGAAAACACAGGTCAGTCGACCGCCCCTAGAGCATTGGTCGACCGAACACAAACATGCACAAAGTGCGCTCACAGGATCTCACCGGTCGACAAGCTAACCTTGGTCGGGCAACTGGCCAGAGAAGGTCTTAACAAATCAGATTTTTGTATTTGTATTTTTATAACTTTACTCAAAAACTTAATTTTATTAACATACGGCATATAACAAGATTTAAACTTTCATATTTGCTTAATAGGGAATAACTCAACATGATTTAAACTCTTGAATTAATCTAGTTAGGGTTTAACATCTTAATTAACCAAAATTTCTCAAATAAAACATAAATTATCAACAAGATTAACTAAGCATTGAACATATATAAATAAAATTTAAACACGTTCACATCACTTAGGTATCATAAACCTAGGGTTTATACATCTTAAATTAAAAAAACTCAATTAATTATTAAACTTGGGTTTAAACATGATTGGAACTAATCGTTGAACATATATAAATAAAATTTAAACACGTTCACATCACTTAGGTATCATAAACCTAGGGTTTATACATCTTAAATTAAAAAAACTCAATTAATTATTAAACTTGGGTTTAAACATGATTAATAAATTAAAACGAAATAAAAGCAACCCTAATGATCATGATCATCAACTAATATAAACAGTAACTAAATCTACAGATTTTCACATTGGTTTAAAGATTAATATCATAAATTAAGATTTTAAAACATCGGGTTAAGCTTTAACATGAGATTCATCAGTTAAACATCTTAAATCATGAATTAACTATAGGGAAAGGTTTGGAGAAAGATAATCTTACCTCAAACGTCGTGTTGAACTCCTGAACATGTGCGTGCCATCCCTCTTCCCAAAAGTCACAAAATTACGTCTTCCTCTCGACAAACACCTCAAGAACTCTCCCAAATCTCACAAATTATGATTAGGTTTTGAGAGAGAGGAAGAGGGGCTGCTAGGGTTTTAAATAATAATGAAAATATGTGTTTTCATATGTAAATACACACACACACACACTATATATATATATATATATATATATATATATATAACTGCAAACCCGAATCAAAACAACCTAAACCCGAAACAGGAAACCCAGTCAGACTAGGAAAATAGTCTTCGGTATTAGCTGTAACTTTCACCTCCGACCTCAGAATGAGGTGATTTAAAATGAGTTATAAATATATTGAAGATACCTACAATTTTTGTCTTTAGAGTATTCCCAGATTTGAACTGTATTGGTGTGTAATACATATAAACTCTTAACTGGTCATTTATTCATATTTCTTCTTTGTGCATGTTTAACCTTTGTATACTCTTATATATACTCTTAATTGATCTCAAATCAATTGTTAGTATAATCATTCATCTATAAATGATATTCATCATAATTAGAGCTCATTTATCAATATAATTCATACAATTTTTCAAAATTCATGGGGTTTTACAATTTGAAATTCAATCATGGTTTAACTTAAGTTTAGAAGAAGCTATATTTGGAGTAATTATTAGGATGTAATCCGTACACTAGATCTTATTTGAGTAATGAGAAACTCTCTTTTGATACTAATATTTATTTGAGATGATATAATATGTGAAAATAGGTATATGAAGATTACGAGGTGAAATGATGTGAAAATCAGTATTTATGCTGATTTCTACCTTGGAACCATTGATTGTCTATAGTAACCCATCGATGATCAAAATGTGTATAGTTGAACAATCACAAAAATCCAGAGAATTTATTTTGAACCATCGACAGTCTATAGTGAACCATCGATTGTCACCACACCTCATTGATAGTGTACAATGACCAATTGTAGATGTTTAGAAACCCAAAATCAAACCGTCAATGATCTACATGAACTATCGATGGTGCCCAGGGAACCATCAAAGGTTGTGAGAAACCATTGATGGGGACGATAGTATTTAACATATTTGAAGAGGTAATCACAAACATTCATTGATCACTTTTATCTCCAACTTCTACTATGATTTGGATATCGATTTCTTATTTTATGAGAGGCTATATAAGTTTGAAAGATATGATATTTGAAGAGAGTTCTAGAGTTTGAAAAGAGAGAGCTTTAAGAGAGAAAATCTACAGTTTGTGAGAAGAATATTGATTTATGATCTAAACCCCGGAGCCTCAACAAACTCTTTCTCATCGCACTCAATAACATCAGATTACTTTAGTGAGATGAGTTACCCTTAGAATTAATATCTACATCATTCTTCATCGAGCTTCACCTCAATACTTTGAAGAACAGTTTTCTAATTAAAGGGGCATAAGATCTTTCTGATCTTGTGCTTAAACTATTTTTGGTAGTTCATTTCAAATTTATTTTTATGGTGTACAAAAGCCGATGATAATTGAGGGTTGAAACTAACTAGGGCTAGGTGTTACTCACCATATAGAGTTAGGTTAGATGATTGGTTTTGAGTAGATTCTAAGGTGCAATCTTTGTAAGCTTACCGAATAGGATTGTGATACAGGTAAGCTCTTTTTATAGTGAGTAATCCCCGTGTAGGATTATTATCCAAACTACTATAAAAATCTCGTGCGTTCCTTGATCTTTGGTTTAATTGTTCGCTTTTAATTTTCTATATTTCTACTGCTTATTATGTGTTTTAGAGAAAAACTATAGCAAATCTATTCAACCCCCTCCCCCTCTCTTCTAGGCTTGCATCTCAGATCCAACAGTCATCTTACTAATACTAGATTTTATTTTATTTTATTTGGGGAGGGGGGATTGAAATATTAAATGTTTGTAAAAAGAGCTACCCTCTTTTTTGCAGTATATTTGATGAGGACAAGAAATTACAATTTCCATATTTGATTAGTTCTTTTTTATCTTAATTTTGAAATTTGAAATTTGATTTAGGTTTAAATTTAGTAGTAATTAGTTTTGGCAATTGAGTGATTTGAGGGATTATTCCAAGATCTGTATTTTTGTTTTTTCTATTTAAACACTATTGTAATTCAGATTTGGCGAATGGATTATTGAACGAAGAAAATTATGGTTAATTGAATTAATGAGTGTGTGAAACCCTAGCTGCAATTCTCCCGTTTCTTCTCTCCTTTTTCCAATCGCCAAACTCAATCTTATTCCGTCCCTCTTCAAGACTCCAGT
>NW_017972882.1:23942-29291 GCF_001876935.1 Asparagus officinalis | reverse complement strand
CCTTTTACCCAACCATAGGCCACCACTTCCTACCCTATTCCCCATTGAAACCCCTATTTCTTCATCTCCCCTCCAGTCGCCTACCCACGAATCATCACGTCTCCTCGTCCCGTCGTTACATCATTATCAAGTTAGGCTCCGTCGCACACATCGTTATCTCTCAGTTCACCACACTCGTCGTCACTCAGATTCGCCACCGTCGTTGTCATCCAGTTCAACGTCATCGCACCATTCCCAGGGTCTCTCACGTTGAGTCTCTTCATACTGATGAAGGTTTTGTTCCCTCTTTATTTTTTTGTTATTCTTATTTTATTAGTTATTTGAATGAGTATTCCACCTCTGAACTCTTATCATATATTCATTGCTTAAATTATATTTGTGAGTTGAGAGTGACTAAGCATGTGACTGTTAAAACTTGATATTGATTGTTGAACTTGTGCAATGATAATGAATATTGAAATTAAATTGATCAAGATTGAAATTATTCATAATTATTGACGCAAATCTTCTTAAACACATCTGTCATATTAGTTATTTTGAAATTAATTTCCTGATAAAGATCATGAAATTTGGTGAAATAGTGCATTATTTGATTTAGATCGCTGATTCTGATAGACCCCCTATCCCGTTTCACATCAATTTTGGTATCAGAGTATGGTTCTAGGTTAGGAAATTTTATTTTTATTATTATTTCTATATTAGTTTGATTGAGTCATTATTTGATAAAAAATGAAAATTATTACCCTTCATCTTATTTAGCTGTTAGTAAGTATCATTCATCTCATTTAGTTGTTAGTGCATGCCCACTCACACAGGTCTACCCTATAGATTAGGAGAATCAAGTGAATCAACTAGTGAGTCCAGCATATCTCCCGAACTCCTTAAGAAATTCGATGAACTAGCAAGACAACTAGGTGTCGTAGCCCAAGAGTGTAGAGCTACCCGTGAAGCCTCCCGAAACACAACTAACAAGACACATGCTAGGCTTGATGAAGCACGCGTTACAACTCTGCCTCCGTAAGGTCAAGGGAATGGTCATGGGTACATCGGTCATCGACCCCCATCTCAACCTGTGTCTGATCCACCAACCTTTAATGGTAAGCTTAACCCACAAGCTTTCTTAAATTGGCTAAAGAATATGGATTGTTATTTTGACTGGTATGTTGTAAAACCCCAATAATTTATGAATAATATAATTAATGTGTGATAAATTATGATATGTGGATATTTAGTATGATAAATATCATTAAATGGTATATGACCATAATACCATGTGTTTTGAGTATGAACGAGTTCATACATGTGAGAGAGAATAGTCGAAACATGCACATATAACCAAACATATGCGGAGCTAGAAAATTCTAGTCCGGTCGATCGCCACGGTCGACCGTAGTCTGGTCGACTGCCACGGTCGATCGCGAAACCTGCAGTTTGTTTTTCTCCTGTTTTGAGTTGGTTTCGGATTTCTAAACCCATATCCGTTTTCCTCTGATATACATATGAGTTTTTCATGTTTTTCTCAGTTTTCCTAAGAACCCTAACAGCCACCAAATCCCTCAAAGCCTAGTTTGATTTCTTGGAGAAGATTGGAGGATTTCTAGTTAGGTTTTTGTTGATTTTCGGCTTTTGGAGTGGAGATCTCTTTCGACGTTGCATCAACACATTTTTCTTACAACCCCAAGCGAGTATCATCTCTACTAATCCCCCTCCCAGTTTTTAAAATGTTTTTAAAAAGATTTTAAACATGTTTTGTAGAGCCTAAACGATTAGATTATGTATATAAGATAACTCTTTTGTATTATATGTATAAAGATTAGGTCTTTTCATGCTAAAAAGGTTGAGAATGTTTTTACAAAGGTGATTTAGATCTGATGATGATTTTAAAACGTGGTTAATCTAAAGAAAGAGGTTTGATTCGTTGTTTTGAGCTTTTATGCATGTTTGAGGGTTTTGAATACAAATCAAATGCATAAAATTATGTTTATAATTGTTGAGTTGTTTCTAGATGTTCATATCTGCTGTGGCATGTTTGCATACAAATTTTATAAAGTTTTAGACATGTTTATATCGAGGAAACACAACATGATCACGATTCATACAACCAGTTTGGAAAAAACTAAAATCAGGATCCACGATCAACCGACACGGTCGACCGCGTGCAGGACAGAGACCTGGGTAGTCTCTAGAGTCGGTTGTTTTGGCTGTGCATGTTTAGTTGAGTTGGATTTTGGTTTGTCGAGTGTTTCTCTCGACTTTGTGATGATTAATTATAATATTAAGACTTGATAAACACCTGGAATAATGGTGAACTTCAGATGTGGACACGCACACCGAGATTTGTGCATATATGCTAGATTGTGTTAGATTGACACACTTTCGACAAGAGTTAAGTTGATAAATACATAAGAATAATGTTGTTCTATACGTATCCGAAAATAGGGAGATGAAACCTATTTACTACAGAACGATTAAGTAAGAGTATTACAAAAGTATCGTTATTACATGTATCCGAAATAGGGAGATAATAAAACCTATTGTCGTAGAGCAATTGAGTAAGAGCATTACAAGAGTATCTCTATAGCACAAGATGATGTACACATAGATATTTGATCAGTTATAAGTTTTACTTCCATGATAGATTACCCGTGAGTAGGGTATTTATGTCGAAATTTTGGCACACCCGTTATGGACGACAGTTATATTTTGTTTTGGTTTGGTTGACATCCTCTTATATTAGAGCATGCTACTCGGATGTACTTCGAGATGAGATATTTATTCTTTATGTTGTAGATTGGATTATGTTTCCTTGACTATTTGTTTTTCTTTCATAGAGAGCTATATGAATGATTTGATATATGTATGTACTGACTCTATTTTCTTATATACTCCTACCCCTTCCCCTGGGGAGAGGTTGTGATGATCTCGCTAGCGCTTTGACGCTCGTTGTTTCCCCTCTTTTCAGGTAGCGAGTCCGGCGCACGGAGAGTCGCAGGTTGATGGGACATCTTAGTTGTCTGTTTAGCTATTTACTATATTTTGTAGTTATTACAAAACTCCACATGTAGTTAATTATTTTTAGACTCTAGATTTGTATTTTATTTCATAGAGTTGAGAGCTATTATGAGACTATGGTTATTTGACTCATTGTATTTGAGATTCAGTTCAGACTCAGAGATATATCTTTTTCATTCCAGTTGGGCTCATTATTAATATATCTTATGCTTCTTCTGTGCATATTTTCAGTGTTGCTCTATTTTGATTATTTACCTGTCTGTACCTTCATCTATTTATTGTTTCCACTAGAGAGATAACGATTGTGATGGTGAAACATGTCATAGCATGGTGTTTAGTGCTTAACAGGTTTGACAAACCGGGTTTCACCTAGGACTGCAGCCTTGTGTGAACCCTGGGGCGTCACATATGCTCTGACATAACCCAAAAAAATTAAGTTCGCAACAATGAAACTTTCCGGACCAGCCTGCCATATTGGTCCAAGCTCGTAACATTAAGGTATATTAGAGGTGAGCTACCAATTTTAAGTTGGCGAGAAATGGCCGACGAACTAAAAAGAAAATACCTCCCCCCTATAACGAAATCAAAATCTATTCTTGAAGAAACCATTAACCAGACCGTAGATTTAAAAAAATCTAACTCTAAAAAGAAAATCCAGGATAGTAAAATTGAAAAACCATGCATTTCGATTTTTTCTAAAATTACCCCTACAATTATGGAGTTGACTGAAATTTCATGCAATGACAACCCTCCGATTATTCTCCAAGCTACACCTCTGATCACGGAGTTCACTGATGTTGTCCCTAAAGTTGTTCCTAAAATTGAAACTCTAACTCCTCATGAACTCACTCCAGTGATTGAAAACATTATTGATGCTTCCCACGAAGTCCTCCCAGACAACCATGACACCGAACACTTTCCTGATTTGGTTCCTAAAGTGAGTCACTCAGATATCTGTATGAAAGTTGAATCCAAAACAGAGCATAGTGAAATAACTATCATATTAGATATCAAACCCTCATGCATTGTCCAGACTGTCATTCACACATACACTGATCTATTTTGGGAATATATAGTGATTAGGGATACAAGTTTGAGCACGAGTGTTTTCATTTCCTTTATCTCTCATATTAAGCGCACAGAATCACTCCTCTTTCTTGCATTTGTTTGCATGCTCCTCACTATCACTGCTAGAATAGGAAATTTGTTATTCATATTAATGAAGGAACACCTAATTATTCCATTTGATAGAGAGGTCATGGATTTTAGACACTTCGTTGAGTTTACATTTGCCATTGATCGTATTGTTCGAGTATGCATTTCATACATAGTCATTTGAGTTGATTTGCATCATTTTGTTTTGATTTGCATTGATCATATATTGGGGAATCAATGATATAATTTGAATAAATACATTGTTAACTGAAATGTATGATATGGAGTCAGGACATAATTTAAAACTGTTAATATCGATATTTTAGATGATTTGGACTTGTCCAATACAGTTTCTTTTATAGCTGTTTGAGATTTAACATGATATTTATAAACTTTTCCAACTCTTAAAATAATGAATGAAAACATTTATATTATCAATTTGGTCATAGTTCTATTCTTAATATTGATTGATTTAGCAGCTCATAATGTTATTGGAAATCCACTGATATAAGCTTGATCATAGCCTATTGTTACTGAGAGTTCTTTCAATTTACCTCACTTCTATATATTCACCCATGCAATAATGAATTTTGATAATATTTTAGATGGTTAATTTACAATGCAGTCTAGCTAATGATTTGAGATGCAGGAAAGTAACTGATGACAGATTAAGATGCAGACAGAGTATATTGAAGATGATAAATTTCTGCAACTAACTTGACGGAGTCGAGTTTTCTCCCACCCGGTGAGAATGATGAGGACAAGAAATGGAAATGGTAATTTCCATATTTGATTAGTTGACTTTTTTATCTTAATTTTGAAATTTGAATTTTGGATTAGGTTTAAATTTAGTAGTTATCAGTATTGACAATTGAGTGATTTGAGGGATTTTCCCAAATTTGTAGTTTTGCTTATCTATTTAAACACTACTACAATTCAGATTTGACGAATGGATTATTGAACGAAGAAAATTGTGGCTAATTGAATTAATGAGTGTGTGAAACCTCATGGGTGTGAAACCCTATCTACAATTCTCCTGTTTCTTCTTTCCCTTTTCCAGCCGCCAAACCCAATCTTATTTCGTTCCCTAGCCCTAGCCCTTCTCCCCTAACAGCCTCCGGTCATTAACTCCATCCTCCTCTTCTTCACCCACCAAGCCCTAGCCCTTCTCCCCTAACAACC
>NW_017972882.1:7105-23641 GCF_001876935.1 Asparagus officinalis | reverse complement strand
AAACCTCTAATTCTTCACCTGCCCTCCAGCCGCCTACCCATGAGTCATCACATCGCCTCGTCTCATCGTTACATCGTCATCCACTTTGATGTCGCCGCACACGTCATCATCGTTCAGTTCACCACAGTCGTCGTCACTCAGATTCGTCGCCGTCGTCGTCAGCAAGTTCAACATCGTCGCACTATTTCTAGGGTCTCTCACGTTGAGTCTGTTCGTACTAACGAATGTTTCGTTCCCTCTTTTTTTACTGTTAATCTCATTTTATTTGTTAATTGCATGAGTATTCCACCTCTAAACTCTTATCACTTATTCACTACTTAGATTATATTTGTGAGTTGAGAGTAACTGAGCATGTGACTGTTAAAACTTGATATTGATTATTGAACTTGTGCAATGATAATAAATATTGCAATTAAATTGATCAAGATTGGAATTATTCATAATTATTGATGTAAATCTTGTTAAACTCATTTGTCACATTAGTTGTTTTGAATTTAATTTCCTTTCAAAGATCATGAAATTTGGTGAAACGGTGCATTATTTGATTTAGATCGCTGATTCTGATAGACCTCATGTCCCGTTTCACATCAATATTGCCTTTAGCAGAAAGAAATACCAGAGCTCATGGCCAACCTAAAAGAAGCTTTGCGCAATTGATCAAGCATAGCAAGACTGCAATGTTTATCAACTTGTATAACACCAGAGTTCTCGTTCCACATTAGGAATTGGTTCATGCTTTATAGTTGAGCTTGGCATATCTTGTTGCTCACGAAGTTTGTTTGCGTTGATACTGCTAATACACGTAGAAGTTGGTGAGGGTTATGTATATCATTGTTGTTGTACTTGTGTTTTCACGAGTGATGGAAGCTTCCTGGTTATGCCTGAGATAATTCTATACTGCATGCTCATTTGATGAATAGAAATTTATGTTCACTGATAAAAATTAAATGCTCTTAATTTACGGCACCCAAAGATTGTGAAATCAATCAATGATTCATCAACTTTGTTGCCAATCCAACAGAAAAGACCTCGCACTTATTAACTAAAAGAGAACACTCAAAAAGCTCTTATGAATAGTAAATCTGATCTGGACCAATTGTATATATATATACATAGGGACCATAGACCTTATTGTGAAAAAATTGTAATCGTAAGGGGCTGCATTTTGATGAAAATTATCACTACACTTTCAATATATATAACAACTCAAATCCACAAAAGATAAAGTGATTTAAATACATGCATGATGATGGTCCAACTTACCCCATGATAACCACCATGATAATGAGCGTTAGAATGGAGGTCATCCACATCTAGGCTTTCAAGTGAGAATTTGAATAAGAATGGGATAGACTAGTGCATGCACAAGCACACACCAAAAAACAAAAAGATATATAAAAATGATACTTATGTAAACTGCAATTTAGTTGTCATAATATTAAGTGCCATCTACTATAAGACAACCCACGAATGTTGGGAAATTAAACATTAAGTGAGATGATATTCACATAAAACTTCGCTTGAATAAAATGGAAAATTAAGTATTTTCCTAACAACTACAATTTTATAGTCCCAATTTCAATTATAGTCCAACACTCTTAGGGAAAACATAGCAATCATAAGGGGTTACATTTTCATGAATATTATCACTACACTTTCAACATATTTTATTTTAGAGATCTCTGTCCTCAATCTTCCCTCTTCCATTTGTAACATTTAATAATTCTCTTTTAATGTAGGTATTTATTCAAGCTCAGCCATTCGCAAGGAAAGGATTACGGTATGGTGTTAGTTTCTTAATTTATTTTTGTCTCAAGTTTAAATTAAGTTGTATGTAAATTTTCATTATTACTGTGTTGTGTTATGTTGTAGAAATAACTAAGTATATAGCGTTAGACAATAGTTTTGATGCTACAATGTTGACATAAGAGTTTTAACATTACGATGCCCACTGTGATTGTAACCATAAAACAAAATTGAGGACACTAAGCATCAAACAACACGATCTGACACTAAAAACCAAACAACAAGCTCTAAATCAACAACAAGCTCTTCTATTTGCTCCATAGCATACAGCAAGCAGCTTAGCCAAGGGGGTTACATTACAAATCACAGGTTTGCACTCTACATAACAATTCAAGCAAACATGGATGATGGTCAACAGAGTTCATCTCAATGTAACTACACAAATCAGGTTAATGGCAGAGAAGTTTTCCCGGAAGTGATAAAAGCCATATTTAGAAAATATATTAAGTTTCAGGTAAAACTAACACGATATAATTTTGTGGAAGGTAATGAAGGTTTCACAATAACCAAAGTAATAGAGGAAAATTCAGACAGTATAGGTGCAATTGAATTTTAGTCTACAAATCAGGTAAAAATTTTCTTTATATTATTTATATAACTTTGTAAAGCACGTATCTATAAACTTACCTCTTTATATATATATATATATATATATATATATATATATATATTATATTATATATATATATATATTATATATTGTAAGGCGTATAAAACTGCCTTATAGCTCCCTTAACACTGCTCGCACGCGTGATTCGACAAAACCAACGCACCATCGGGGCGATGCTTATCCAAGCGTTGATCGTATGAGCACACATCGAAGCTAAGTGAGATGCGACGAAGCAGATTAATAGGCGAAGAGGTTAAACACCAAAGTGGATTTACTGCCAAATCAGGATTCAGAGTGCAAATCAGAGGTCCAGATCAACAAATCAGAGTTCGGATAAACTCCGACGAGAAACCGAAACTGCGACGGCGAACACCCGGGAGAGTCGGCCAAAACCGAGTCATTCTCAGGTTGGCTCACCGCAGCCACCACAAGGTGGCTTCGGTGGCCGACCACCTGGTGGCTCACGCGAGCCACCTTGCGTGCTCACCGAGCCACCTTGTTGGTGGCTCGGCCGGCCACCGAGCCACCCTATGCGTGCTGCGGTGGCCGAGCCACCTAGCTCGGTGGCCGAGCCACTAGAGAGTGGCTCCACCGAGAGGTGGCTCGGCCATGGCCGAGCCACCCTTGAGTGTCTACGCCGCGCCGAGCCACTTGGGTGGCTCACCGAGCCACCTTGTGGTGGCTCGGTGGCCGAGCCACCCAAGTGGCCGAGCCACCCAAGTGGCCGAGCCACCCAAGTGGCCGAGCCACTTGGCCAAGCCATGAGCAGATCTAGGCCCAAATCTGAGCCCAGATCCGCTTTCAGTGCCTATAAATAGAGGATGAAGGGCTCATTGTTGGAGATTGGAACTTTTTGAGGCGAAACTCTGCTGGATTGAGAGCTCAACTTTAGAGTTTTGAAGCTTTGAAGACTTGGACATCTTCAGATCTGGTTCTTGGTGAGCATCCACGTCAGATAAGGCAGCAGTTCGAGAGAGAGAGATCAGATCTGAGATCTACACGGTAATCCTCCGGATCAAAACTTGGTTTTTGATCCCGAGAAGAGTATCGATTTCGCTTGGTCGATTTCGATTTCTAAAGGCTATTATTTCCTTGGTGAAATAGTACCCCCGACTGTTATTTCCTTCGTGAAATAATACCCGTCATACCGTGTAGATCCGACCAGATCAAGATCGCACGGTGGTCCACGGATTAACCCCGGTGCAGGCGAAGAACCCACACAAGAAAGAGACCGCAAAACAGGATATTGCGATTTGTTCGAAAGAAGGAAAGTTGTAATTTTTATTTTTTTCTTTGATTTTGTTGTAACCGGATCTTATAAAAAGACCGGATCTTTTGTAATCGAAAAACTATTACTTGAGAAAGCAATGACATCAATGAAAGCAACTTTCACCGTGAACAATCTGGCGACCACAGTGGGAGCCACCGATCTCGCTGCCGAGATCGTTGCGTCGCAGCCGTGGATCTCAATCCCGGTCGAGGAGGAGGTCGAGTATGAATTCGACCAACAAAAGTTCGAGGAGTATCTGTCATCCTCGTCCGGATCCACCTCCCCCCGCAAGTCCAAGAAGTTCTCCTCTAGGAGAAAAGTCCATTGGTATGAAGAAGTGCCAACGCCTCCGCCGTTGACGGCGTTGTGACTCTCTCAAAGAGAGCCCGCCAGAGGCGATGTCAACACCTGGCGCGGAAACTCGCAAAGGCGATGGAGTCCACTGACGAAATGCACTATCACGCGGATCTGAAGAGCAGGAGAGGCAAACAGCCTCAACAAACAATGAATGGCAGCTCCTCCAAGCTGCCAACGAATGAATGGGTCCGTGTCAAACGGAATCGTTCAACACTTGATGAGCGTATTCGCAAGCGCCGCTCACTGTCAGCGCAAGCACGGGTTCAAGTCCAAGAAGCCCGCAGAAGACTGCAGAAGGAAGTGGCCAAAAAGCCGCCACCAACCCGCCAAGTCTTGAGGCCAAAGTCTGAAGCGGCGATTCAGGCTAAAGAGCAACCGTTGCAGCCTTCAACAAAAGTTAAACCTCCGGCGAACCAACCTAAATCGCCAATAATTCCCATAGCTACTTTGGGAGATCACGCAGAATCATCCCGAAGAAAGAAGTCAGTTTTGGAGCGCCTCGGTCCACTTCCTGGTGGACAATGCAAAGCGCCAGTTCAAGAACGTTTGGGCCCGATAAAGAAGCCCCGAACGACTCAACATGCTGGGGGTCGCCGTCACCTTCAACATGACAAGGAGTTCAAGGCAGCTAAGCGCACCAATTTGCGCATTGAAGTCCAGGAGCCCGCTGAGAACTCACGCCCACAAAGGCATGTTTTGAGGCGCATGACTTTTGAAAGCCCAAAGAAGACAGTTCGCCCTCAGAAAGAAACATTATCGTCTGATGACGATAGCGTTATACCTGAGAAGTCGTGCCAACACACGATAGGTTACTCCGACCTTCAAGCAAACGAGTTGTACTATCGTGTTGGGGGTACGAGTAAAACCAGGAAAAGCAGTCCTCGAGAATTAGAAACTCAATGCCCCTGTTCCAAACTTATTCGGGTAGTATTATCTGACTGTAACTTCACTAATACAGTCCCCGAGAGAATTTCTGTTTTCAAAAGGCTCAGTACCGAAACGCCAAAACCAAGGCCTAGGCGTTTCCGACGAAGGAGAGCGGTGGTTGAAGATGGGGAATTTCCGAGGGTCACCACTAATATGACCAGCAAAGGAACATCGACACGGGATAATCTCGAGTTGATTCTGAAAGCACCCCGGCGTATAACCCGTCTACAGTCTGGAACCATCAAACGAGCAACTTATGGTAGGATTCGGACAAGATTACCTTCAGAAGATGAAGAATCAGATGCCGGCTCGGCGGTCGCATCAGATAATACGGTATCCAGTGAGGGACAACCCCACGAGGAACTTATGATAAGTGCGGAACAGGAGAGCTTCAGGTTCAAAATGCAGATGGCCATGCAGAATATGAGAGAAATGCATGACCAACAGATCCAAGCACTTACAAACCAGCAAGGTGAACCAAGTCGTCGTAACCAGGTTAATCAGGAAGATGAGGATACAAATGCGAATGAAGCTCATAATACCAATAATCCTCCTATCAATGCAGGGGGGTGGTAACGAGAATGCTAGCGAAAACACAGGTGAAAGCTTGAAGATTAAAAACCTCGAGAGAAAAATCAATATATTGATTTCCGCTCAAGAGATGAAGAAGACGGGCATTCCTTGTCCATACCCAAGAGAATGGGAATCGATCCCATATCCGGTGAAGTTCAATCTAATTAACTTCACGTCGTTTAATGGGATGGGTTCACCCACTCAGCATTTGATTTACTTCAAATCACACCTGGGGGTTATCTCTGGTAATGAGCCTCTGATGGTACGGTCCTTCGTTGGCACTCTTCGTGGAGCCGCCTTCGATTGGTATCGCCGCCTCAAGCCAGGAAGCATGAATAGCTGGGACGACATGGAGACTAAATTCCTCATTAACTTCTTCGACGACGACACCGAGATATCCATCGGGTCGTTGCTTGATGAGAAACAAAAAGACGGGAAATTGGTTGATACCTTCGTCAAAAGGTTCCGGAACAAGGCAATGAACTGTCGGGACCCGATCACTGAGGAGTTCATTCTCCAGACTTGCCATAACAACCTCGCATTGGACGTGTTGGAAGTAATGGGGACAGCACCGTCCAAAACATGGAAGGATTTGAAGGTCCGAGGAGAGCAAGCCGAGCGATTCCTCAGAAGGAAGAAGGCGGAAAGAGGCCAACAGGCGACGAATGCTCCGCAACAAAATTACGTCCCACGAGGGAAAGGTAAGGCACATGCTAATGCAGTTGATGCTAATCAAACTTTCCAATTGCAACCTCAGCAACAGCAATAGCAACTAGCACCACAACAATCACAGTCGCAATGGCAACAACGGCCTCAGAAGCAAAAATCTTCGAAGCCAAGATTTCCTAAAGTGTACTCCTTTAAAGATGATGAAGTTCCCGACATCTTTAAGTACCTATTGGAAAATAACAAAATCCAGCTGCCGGCGATTGTGAATCAAGAAGGAGCTAGCAAAGTGACGGATCTGAAGTATTGCGCATACCATAGAGCGGTCCATCACCCTACAAAGTCATGCTACCACCTCAAGGATAAAATCCAGGCGTTAATTGATGTAGGCATCATAACCCCGAAGCCGTCCAAGAATGTTGGAGCAAATGCGGTTTCAATCAGCTTTGGATCGGTGCCCACTGCATGGTTTAAACCAGAGCACATCACCAAAGTAGGAATGAAAATGGTGAATGATGACCCACATGGACAGCGTCAAAAAGGACTTGTGCCACACACAACCCCAAACGGCGAAATCCTCTGGGTTCATCCCGATCTAATTGAAGACGATTAGTGGACGACTTCCTTGACCAAAAAGGGTAAAGCCAAGTCCTGCAATGCTACCTCCGCGATCTTAGAAGAGGATGGTAATGAAGCCCCTACCTTCCCGCTCTCCGAAGAAGAACAAGAAGTCTTTGCCACTAGAAGCGGAAATGAGTATCACTTCAACTATCCATCACCTAGTGATCAGTTAGCTGAGCAGGGGGTGACTAAACGAGGACCAGCTAAAACTCTCACGGAGCTGGGGGTGATTACGACTCCTAGACCGGTTGAAGAAGCTCGACGATAGCCGGTTGATAAACAGAAAGAAAAGAGGCCCCAGGAGGTTCAAAATTTGAAGCAGTCTCGTTTCAATCGTCCGATTGGAAGAGATAAACCGGAAAGCTCGAACACTCCGCACGTCTTCGATATTATGGCTCAACTAGCTAACATTCCAGCACGGATAACATTGTATGAGTTGCTACGGTTGTCCAAAGAAACCAGGGAAGCCTTGCAAGAAGCCTTGGCCAATTTGGAAGCGTTCCTTACTCGGATCAAGCCGGCACTTGAAGAGCCAGAACTTTTAATTCAACACTGCAATATAGCAGCTAAAAACCTTTCCTGCATTACCTTCACCAAAGAGGATATGCAGACGAAGAATTCAAACCATGATCGACCCATATATTTCATTGGGTATATTGGTTCCAGCAAAGTCAACCGAATCCAAGTGGATCCGGGTTCTGTTGTGAGTATTATGCCGCTTCGCTTGATGCATATCCTCGGTAGATATCTTTCTGGGAAATGCCAACCATTCTCTAAACTAAACAAGAAAGGGGTGTCATTTATTTGGGATGACGCCTGCCAAAAAGCATTCGAAGATATCAAAACATATGTGACAAATCCTCCTGTTCTCGTTGCACCGAAATCAGGTAAAGCATTCTTGATTTATCTCAAGGCGATGAACCACTCGATAAGTGCCTTACTAGCACAAAACGATGATAATGGTCACGAACAGGCAATCTATTACCTAAGTCGGACCTTGGTAGGCGCCGAGTCTCGATATCCGATGATTGAGAAAGAATGCCTCGCATTAGTATTCGCAATGCAAAAGATGCGGCATTACTTAGTAGGACAGACGATTTACGTCATTTCTAATGTTAATCCAGTACGGGTATTTATAACGCAACCGGCCTCTATGAATTGGCGGTTAGCGAAGTGGGCCCTTCTCTTGTCCTAATATGATTTGCACTTCAAATAGCAGAAGTCAATCAAAGGACAAGCAATTTGTGATCTTTTGGCGGCAAACCCGACAACGAATACGGCAGAAGTATATGATGACTTGCCGGATGAAACCTACGTGGTTAACACTACATTGCACCAACAAGTATGGCAATTATATTTCGATGGTGCTTCGAGGGCAGTTAATAGGGCAATAATCCCCGGATGTTCTACAGTTTCCTCCGGAGTTGGAGTTGTCTTAATTTCCCCGGGGAAGCATGTGATGCCTCGGGCTTATTCACTGACTAGTCTGTGTTCCAATAACATAGCCGAGTACAATGCGCTTCTCATTGGACTCAATTTCGCCAAGGAGCTGGGGGTCGAATATCTCAAAGCTTTTGGGGATTCTCAATTGATAGTCAACCAAGTCCGCGGAGAGTATGAAGTCAGGAACCAAGACCTGATCCCGTACCACCAGGAGGCCATCAAAATGGCAGATTCTTTTGAAGAATTATTTATATACATCCCTCGTCTCCAGAACGTTTATGCGGATGCACTGGCAGCACTAGCGGTATCACTTGCGCAGCCTCCCGAAACGGAACTATTAGTCACAGTAAGGACGCATCAGCTATGCATACCCATATACGGTATGGATATTGAAGAGGAAGATGACGGAAACATAAGCGCGAAGGAGGTGAATTCAACTCAAATTGGGTCTGAGTCCTGAGATTGGCACTTTCCTATCATTGACTACGTCCAATATGGTATTTTGCCAGAGGATGTAAAAGAAAGGGAATCAATCCGCCGAAGAGCACCAAGATTCTTCTATAATACCGAGACCCATACATTATACCGTAGAGGGTACGATGGTTTGTTATTCCGATGCCTTTCGAACAAAGAAGCAGAAGAAGTTCTTAAGGAAGCACACGAAGGAGAATGTGATGCACATCAGCCCGGTCCCAAACTGTATGATCGCATCAGAAGAATGGGATATTTTTAGCCAACAAGGGTTCGTGACGCAATCGAATACGCCCGAGAGTGTCATGCTTGTCAAATACATGCAAATTATATGCACCAACCGCCAGAGAGTTTACACACGTCAACCACGTCTTGGCCGTTCGAGACATGGGGTATGGACATTGTCGGTCCTATTTTTCCCCCTTCAGTCAAAGGTGATCGATTCATTCTCGCAATCACGGATTACTTTTCAAAGTGGGCTGAAGCAATTCCGCTTAGAGAAGTGAAGACGAACAACGTCATCAATTTCATCAAACATCATGTCATATACCGACACGGCGTGCCAAGACGGATCATTCATGACAACGGTCCACAGTTCATAAGCAACGCCTTCGTCAGGTTTTGTGACAAGTTCAAAATTCAAGATGTTTCGTCAACAGCTTATTATCCCGCTACGAATGGATTAGCTGAGGCGTTTAACAAGATGATCATTAAGATCCTGTCAAAGCTCGTGAAGACCAATAAACGAGACTAGGATAATAAACTCGGTGAAGCACTCTGGGCTTATCGCACCATCATACGCACACCTACAGGAGCTACCTCATATTCGTTGGTATACGGATGTGAAGCTGTGCTATCATTGGAGATCCAAATCTCATCCATTCGGATCGCTCTCGCAACTGAGATGACGACAGAAGAACAACATCAGAAACGTCTCGAAGAACTCAAAATGTTAGATGAAAAGCGCTTAGAAGCTCAACAACACATTGAGTTTTATCAAGCCAAAATATCTAGGGCTTTTAACAAAAGAGTCCGACAGAGAAACTTCAAGGAAGGAGATCTGGTCCTCGCTGCTCGCCGACCAATAATCCTCAACTCCAAGAAGAAAGGTAAATTTGAACCCAAATGGGATGGACCGTTTGTGATAGACACAGTCTACTCAAACGGCGCATATCGCCTGATTACTCAAGAGGGCGACAGGCAATTAATGCCAATAAATGGGAAGTTCTTGAAAAAGTACTATCCCTAGTATATTCAGGATAACCCATTTATCGGGAAGTTCCTTGAAGAATATTACACTTACTATTCTAGAGGATAACCCAAAATCATTTTCACCACCAAAATCCCTCACTGATCAATTTCAATTGACAGTGAGTCCACCAAAAGTGTCTTTCTGGCCCAAAACACCAGCAATTTCCCCTCTTGATTCTTTTCATGAACAAGAGGTCCACTTTCAGTTCAGAATCCTCTTTCGATAAACGAAAGAACTCCCTTCTTTTTCTCTTTGGTTAAGCCTTCTAATGGTTATAACCGAAGTTAAAATTTCACTCATCTTTAGATTAGATAACTAGTCCTATAAAAGGTAACTTTATCTAGATCTTCCAGATTCTCGGAGTGGAGATCCCACTTCTAGTTTCTTTTGCGCTAGAAATAGAATATAAAATTCTTCCTTTCCAGAATCAAGGAATAGAATATAAAATTCTTCCTTCCTTGTATTCGGGTTTGCCTTCACCCTAAAAGAAGACCGAGAAATAGAATATAAAATTCTTCCTTTCCCGCACCGATCTTTTCCTAGGAAGTTTATCCCGAATCCTAAGCAGGGATAAGTCTGCGCCTAACACGCGCTGCCGGTTTAGTCTTTCTCCGAAGAAGAAGACACCAGAGTTCGATTCTGGGGTATTCTATCCTAAAACCTAAGCAGGGATAAGTCTGCGCTTAACCCGCGCTGCCGGTTAGTTCTTAACCGTTAAAAAGAACACCCGTCAGTATATTCAACATTGTGGCAGGTTGTTACTAATAACACCAAAATCCATGCCTTACACGCATGGGGAATTTCATCCTGAATCCTAAGAAAGGATATGCCGACGCCTAACACGCGTCGCCGGTTTAGTCTTGCTCCGTAGAAAAAGACACCAGAGTTCGATTCTGGGGTATTCTATCCCGAAGCCTAAGTAGGGATAAGTCAGCGTCTAATACATGTTGCTGGGTAGCCTATTCCCGTAACAATGGCGAAGTCTACGTATTCGAAGTCGTAGCAGCGAGTCTCAGAGAATTCACTCTCTTAGCACAACGTTACATGCGGAACAGATTTAGACAATCCACATGCTAGCCCGACTCAAACGGTAGTCGGTAAAGGCTTATCAAACCCGTTGAAGGCTGGGGGTTGGCCAAAAATCCTAAAGTCAACACCTAACACGTGTCGCCGGGTAGTCTATTCCCGTAACAAATGGTAAAGCCTATGTATTCAACATCATAGCACAAAGTCTCAGAGAATTCACTCTCTTAGCACAACGTTACATGCGGAACGGATTTAGACAATCCGCATGCTAGCCCGATTCAAACGGTAATCGGTGAAGGCTTATCAAACCCGTTGAGGGCTGAGGGTTTGCCAAAAATCGTATGAGTATTATGGTCAATCATTTCAAACGGAATGAGGAATCATAATAAAGATAAAGATAAAAACTAGTTCCACTAAGAGAATCAAAAGTCAAACTATTCAGCAAATGAAATCATACATCAAGCCCATGGCTAAAAATCTGCTGACTAAACTTAGACAGCTTCTCATCATAAGCTTGCCTAAGCTCATCCTACAACTCAGCTCTGATGGACTCTTCAGTGGAGGCTAAAGTCTTCACAGCAATCTCCTCCGTCTCAACCGGCTTCTGCTTCAGGGATTTCAACTTCAGATAAAGCAGTATGGGCTTGCTGATCTTGTACCTTCGTCATCTGAAGAATACTCAAAGTCTCCTCTTCTTCACAGAGTTCTCTTCTGAGCTGGTCTATCTTGGTCTCACAAGAGGTAATGGAAAAATCAAGCTTATCGAGTGAAGATGATCTAATAGCAAGGTTAGCCTCAACTCGGTCTACCCGGTCCCGCTGCACCTGAATCTCGAGCTCAGCAAAAATCCGAGTATCGCGCCATGTCTGTAAGCGAGCATCCAAATGGGCAGCAATGAATGAAGAGACACCTGCATCCCGGAGCTCTCGAAACATCTGAAGCTCACGCTCTAAGCAATCAAGGTCATCAACTATAGCCTTCGCCAGATCCGGGTATCCTGCATCCCTTATTGAATTTATTTTAGAATCAAGGAAAGGTTTAAACTGGTAAAGGAAAAGTCCGTCGTGGAAGAGTTTGCCAATCATAGCATTCACGAAGGAGAAGAAGGAGCGGACTTCTATGCAGATGACGATCTTCTTAGGGTCATTGTCTGATAACAACTCCTTCACAAGGACATGAAGCCGAGAAGAAAGCCCTACACAAAAAGGAGAAATCCGTCAAAAGCTTTGATGAGAAAATAAATAACATTTCTCAGTTGCTTAATTTATACCTTCTTCCCCTTGAGTCACTGGGGGTAGTGGAGGTGTAACCGCTGTAGATGTATCAGCTGATGTAGCTGGTCTCACAGCCGGCTCAACAGGATCAGTCTCGACAAAAGCTTCTAGCAAACACAAAACAGAATTCTCCGATGCATCACATTATAGCTGCACTAGTCAAAAAAAAAATGGTTAGTCCTATAATTAACTTGAGAAGAGGCACGTACCTTCAGAAGGACCATCCTCGGGATTCTTAGAGAGTGTAGACTCAGGAAACATATCTTCAGGCATCTGGTCATCAATCTGAGGAGAGCCATACATGAAGTGGAGCATAGGAGTGTCCACAAGCAAACCTTCCTCGTCAAAATCATCAGTGAGAAATCTGACACAAGAGAATATAAGTGCAAAAGAAGAATAAAGAGACTACGACCAATGGAAATAAGTTACCTCTTATGGGCGTGTTAGCTTCTCTATTCCCAAGATCCACGTTTGCCTCCTGCAATTTGTCTAAAAGAGCAAGAAGCATAGAGACAATTAGGGAATGCACGAATTCTGAATCGTTCAACTCCTTTGTGTGCCATCTAAAGGGTACATTGTCAATGGTAGATGTACCTGGATTCGCTGAATCAGGTCCTACATTGATGGGCTCCCTAACGTCGGCAGCTTCTGCAGGCTTTTCTACCTGGTATGGTGAGTCAGGCTCACCAGAAAATACACAATCATGAGGAGCAGGATCAGGACTCATCTCGCTATCCCCACGCTCTCCTACATAGAGATGGAAAAGCATGAGTCAAAGTTCTGAATGATCAAGAGGATGATCTATAGGGTAGATGTTACCTCCGTCGCTAGCGGGATCATCACCAGACAAATCCATCTCAGATGCTCGCGAATCTGCATGCGGCTTGTGGGCTAATCTCTTCCGCCTAGCAACGGGGAAAACAATCGAAGGTCTCGCTTGGGAAAAAAGACGGAATTCTTCATCCTTGTCAGCTGCGGTCCCTGAAACATCAAACAATTGTCAGGATTAATAATTCTGGAAGACAGAAGGAAAAGAATAGGTAGCTAACCTCGCTCGGAACAGTCCTCGTAATCTTCAAGATCTCCGCCTGAAGCCTCATCAGCAGAATGGAAGATCTTCTTTCCCTCTTCGTCAATCCGACGAGTCTTGCTCCGTGTCCTCTGTGACCGAGCATTTTCCCAAATCACACGAGAATCAGCCTGAGAAGCTTCCTCGGCCACTAGCTCTGCAATCGGCTTCACGGGGACAGTTTTATTAGCTTCTAACAACCACTTGCAGCTTAAGAAGGTGAGATTCAATTGCCGCTCAGCACTCGTGAGACTGAACTTAGCACCAGTACAGCCCGTCACGGTCCACAGCCATGCCCGGAGACCGTTCACCAAACCGCCATGAGTCCGAAGCTGCTGACGTGGATTCCCGACATAAAGCTGATCATAACCAAACTGGCGGGCGAATCGGCAGGGTAGATATGGCTCTATAAAACACTGATTCCTCACCCGGAAGGTCAGATAACCCGGCCTAATTGTAAGGACCATGAATTTTTAATAAAATAATTTTCTGATATTAAAATATTTAATTATTATATTTTAAAAGAGTATTTGTATTTTCTCGATTTTCTATAATTTTCTATGATTTAAAAATCTGATTATATATTTATTTAAATGATTTTGATATTTATAAATTTATTTTATGCGGCAAAAAATTTCTCGAATTAATTTGTTGTGTTATCGGTACTATTACGTATTATTTTAAATAATATATTGTGTTATTAATATTATTACAAATTATTTCACATAATACATAGTATTATTAATTACGTGATTTTGGTATAATTTATTGTATTATTTCTATTGTTACATATTATCTATCGTATTAGTATAACTAGTACATTTTACTGTGACATAATTGTCCCATAATTATTTAATTTTAAATTTAAGATAGAAATATTATATTATAATTTATTCTTGTATTAATTTCACAATATGATATATTTCGATATTTCTATCAACTGTTTATGTAGACAAACATGTACGTTTTTAATGTAATAATTATTACTGTAATTAGTTTATTTTTAAAGTACACGTATTATTATTTTTAATTTTTTGGTTTTTAAATTTCCTAACTCTAAACCCTAATATCCTGCATATATATATATTTCCTCCCTCTCTCTCTTCGTTTTCATTTTCACGCGCGCCTCCTATTTCTCTCTCTCCTCCAATCCGCTTCTCTCTTTCCACTCTCACTCCAACCCCATTCTCCTCCTCCGACGCCCGCACGCCGCCTCCATCCTCCGCTACCTCTACCACTCGTCCGATCTGGCCGCTCTTGCCAACACCAACCCGACAACTGCTGGTGCAACCGCCCTGCCACCATCAACGCTGTCATCACCCGCCCCTTCTCCTCCGATCGACGCCCTCACCCTTTGCTCTCCCTGCGCCGCAAACCGCCTTTGCCTCCGCCGCCTTGGCCTTCTCGACAGACCCGACCACTCCTCCGCCTATACTCAGCCTCCGTTGCCACTCAGCGCCGCTTCAAGTCGCCGCTCCGCTCTTTTTCCCGCTGCCGCCACCTCCTCCACATCCGAACCTGACCGCCGCCTTGGCCTGCAGCCGCCCCCCCCCGCCGCCGCTCGCCTCCAGCAACCTACAGCTCGACCTCAGCCGTCGCCTTGGTTATCGACGCCGACGAACTCGCCTCCGGCCTCCTCCCCGACGACCTCCCTGCGCTGCCACACCTCTCGAGTCGTCGTCGCCACGCCAAGCCAGCAGCCCGTTGTTCCTACGCGCGCTCAGATCAGATCCACCGTTAGCGTCGATACGTTTGACGAACCCCGAGGCAAGATCCCGCTCTCCTGTTTCGTAGTTTGATTATTTGTTATTATTATGAACCATTTACGTAGTTTAATTGTGACGTATTTATCTGTGTGGGATTGTTTCATGAATAATATTAGATAAATCATGATAATATGATACATAGCATTTTCAGAATATTTATGATGAGTTAAAAGAATTTATTTTGGCAGCGGAATCACTTTTGGATAATTATATTTATTAAAAAGAAATTATCTTGAGAACGGAATCATTTTAGGAAATTTATAATAATTTAAAAGGAATTATCTTGGAAAAGAATCATTTTAGAATAACTATAAATAAATTAGTATCTTGGTATGCGGAAAAGGAATTATTTTCTGAATTTCATAGTTGTTGTTCCTGATTTATAATTCTAAATTTGGATTATTCGATATGCTATGATATTATTGCACATGATTAGTTGCATTGATTGTCTATGTTGTGTTGAGAACCCTTAGTAGTTTATGACTTAGTGGCCTCGTGCGTCATGAACAGACTTAGTGACATGTGTGAGTGTGTTGATTGAGTTTAGGTGGTGAACCCGAGTTTTAATGAGGATTATGGTTGATTTAGAAAAACGAGAAGAGTTGGGATGGGGAAGTTAATGTTCATGTGATCGGATAAGGCTGTTGATGTATCTTCCAGGCTCGCTCCCGTGGTTGGTGTCGCCACCGGGGTTGGTTTGTAGGGCTAAAGTGAAGTGTGTACATCACTTTAGTCAGTGAAATCGTTTCGTCACCCGAGTTCTGTTTGAAGTTCGAACCAGGCAGAAAACGGTTTATGTGTAGTCCTCTAGGCCGCATGTGTAGCAGGATTGGATGCACGTAGGGGATTTGTGAACAGTCAATTATCCGGTGATATGAGCGTTGGCTCTGTGTGAGATGTGACCAGTGACCTGTTATAGAATGACTAGTTATATGACCTTGATGTTTGGCTAGGTATGGATTATTGTGAGATGTAGGACAGTTGTGTTTCTTTCCATACCTAGATTAGGATTAATATTTAATTATCTACATTTGAGACATATGGTATATACATGAGGGTTTCCTTGTTTGGATTATTTCGCTCGACGTACTACGTCTCGAGTTGTAGATTTTTAAGTATTAATTCCATCTAGTGTATGCCCTTGTGATTTGGATGATTAGACTGATCGCTAGCTGCATGATTCGTTACCTGATCGATTCTGGATGCTTATTGTTATCATAATTTAGTAGTGTTTTCATGTTGATTTGCGGATTTCTATGGTACGTTCTTTTGTTATTTCTGTTATCGTATCGTTTTTCGCATTGGATTTCTGTTCGTTCTATTTTCTTTGTGGGGTCGGGTCTTGCCGTGCGCCATGCACCTGACGTACACCTGTTTTCTCTGGTGTACGTCAGACTTAGATGAA
>NW_017972882.1:3828-7011 GCF_001876935.1 Asparagus officinalis | reverse complement strand
TTTGTATTTCTTGACGCTTAGCGTATTACATTGAGAAGACGGGGTCTAGCACTTATCTCTTCTCAGTCTAATACGTCGCGGGCTTGTTCACGTTCCGATTCCCCGGTATTTTGGGAAGCGGGGCGTGACAGGTTTTAGTGGTGGCCCATGCAGGTCACGGTCCCGAGTCATCACTAGTAAGAATATGGTAGACAATTTAGATGCATATCATATTTCATCCATGAGACTATTCTTGAGCCATTGTTCCATCTTCTTGATAGATTTCATTTCGTCCATATCTTATCACTCTTTGACTCCGGAGTTCACAACGGTTCTTGTCCCATCGCTTCGCGATTATCCTCTCTTTGTATAACTCCTCTATCCTCGTGCCTGTCATTATTTTATATGTTATTATTTTACACTATATTTTCTTTGACTTGACTTGTGTATCATTTGATTGTATTGAATTCTATATTATTTATTATATTATATTATGTATCACATACAATGTTATATTGTACGTTTTCATTTGTTTATAAATCTATTTTATCTTTCATAGTTCATGTTTTATGTATTATAAATTTTATTTATGTATATTACGCTGATTGTATTTATGTGATTTTTGACTATTTCACAATATACTGCTATGTCTAAATTGATTTTATATAGTGATTACTATTGTTTTCTGATCTTGTTTATTTTTTTTTGCTTTTATATCTTTTATTTTTATACTTTGATTTTATTTGTGTTTCTTTGAACCTAACTATAATTTGGTATTATTTAATTTGTTTTATATAACTGTTTGTATGCTAGTAATTATTGTGTATCGTTTCATTCTGTTATTGATTATTATTATGATTTGCATCTGTTTGTTCGTCTATATGTATCGATGTGACTCTATCTATGTTTATTCTTAATGTTATTTTCAATTGTGATTATGTATGTTCTATATACCCTATTATAATCTTTATTGTAGTTCTTCCTGATTTGTTCAATATTCTTGTCTTATATCTGATGTTTTTCTAATAATATTGCATTATTCTCGTGTTTTAGTATATTTCAGACATTTTTCATTGTCTACTATTTTATATTATGATATAAGTGCATTATCTAGCTTGTTTTATTACGTATAAAGTAGTTTCGTTTAGTACATTTCATTTCATTCTTTACTTCTAATTACATGTATCATCATTGTTTGATTTAATTTATCAATCATTTCATCTTTCTTAGTTTTGTTTGTGTTTTGCTTACTTATTTTCAATATACAGTTTCATATTCATTCTAATACTTTTTTTTTGTTCTTTGTTCAGGTTAGTTTGCTTCCTTTATTTAGTCATGATATTTATATAAAGTGTGTGTTTTCGATAATTATTATTGTGATATACGACTATAATTATTTATTTTGTTTTGATATGATATACTATGTATAATCCATTTCTTATATGTTGTTGTGTCATATCACCTTGTTCTTTCATGTTTATCTACTTTGTATTCTTTTGTATATCATATCTTTTTGGTTTATGTTCAATTACCTTCTAACATTCCACTTGCATTACGTTGCGTATTTTTACATAATTATATTGCTTGTCGCTGTAGGCTGTCTAAAAATCACAATAGATAGCTGATCCCCATCAAAACACCGATGATAGAAGTTACACTCTGATGACTTCCAGAAGGTTACAATTTGAAGACTTTCACGTAGATCGCTAAAGGTTACAATCTGACGACCTTCACGATAACTGATGGAAGCTCTAATCAAACAGCCTTCATAATCAACATCGGGAGTTACAATCTGACGACTCTCACATATCAGAGAGCTAAAGCAAAGATTACAAAATGACGATCTTTGCAACGCTTCGACAGAAAGAGACTACAAATCGACGGTCTCTTCAAATCAAACTGTGGAAGTCCTCCCCGCACACCAGCACCAAGATGCACCGCGTTCATAGCTGCGTCTGAGCTTCCAGACACTGCGTTTGAACGCAGAATTTACGCCAGAATGCAGGATCTGTGTTTGACTCGTTCAAACACGAGTTGAACGGTTTCAAAACCGTTTCCCACGATCTGAGGGGATCACAACTCCACTCAGGAGTGATTTGAGGGGCGGTTACATCCCATTAGCCCCACTTAGGAGCGAATTAAGGAGGTGGTTACACCCTTTAATCCCCTATAAATAACTAAGAAATCAACTTAGTTCGAGGCTGGATCTTTCGGGTTCGGTCTGTTGAAACTTCTTGGCTAGTCAACAGGATCCTTAGAGCATTTTTGGAGCTTTGGAGATCGGCAACAAGATCTTCTTCATCCTTGGCTTATAACCGACTTTCGGTTAAATCAACTCTTTCATAGAGTTTTAAACTCGTTCAGAGTTCTCCACAACGTGAAATCGTGAGGAGAAGACCATGTTCCAGTGAATCAAGATATTCGGATCGTCAACGGAGAGCAAACTCGACGCGAGCATTCGAGGGAGGCATCTCATCGCCACCGTGAAGAACCCAGAATTAAACAAAGGGGAGAATCCAGATCATTCTCCTCTCTTTTGTAATCAGGAAATCCAATTGTAACTGAGATTAAAGGAATACAAATCAAATTTTCCTTCATTAAATTTTTCACAAACAAAAGATGGCGACTCTGCTGGGGACAAGCTTCTGTGACGAAGAAGTGGTGGCGCAATCCGACGTTCATCTCACTGGAACAACTGTCGAAACTCTCATGGTAGAGTTTGATCAAGCCAAGTTTGAGGAGGCCATCTCCTCCGGATCCCTTAGCCCCAAGGCTATGCGCAAGATCCACAAAGTCTCCAAAGAGACTAAAGCTCCAACTGCTCCAATTGCAGCCGAACCGCCTAAGGAAGATTGCTCGGACAGCCCCTCCCCCGATGGAGTGGGCTCAGCTTTAGCCAAACCCGTGCCAAGACGACGGGTATCGGGTCGAAAGATGCCTATGGAGGCAACAAAGGCCTTGAAGCAGGCTAAGAAGAACGCCGCTCGACGGAGGAGGAGATCCTTACGACGAGCACATCTCCGAGAATGCCGATCCTCAAGTCAACATGAGCTTTGCCTAAATGCGACCCTATGCCCTGCATTTCTGTTTCAGAATGCAAGTCTCGCATAGGCTCTGTGTAGCGCGACTAGATTGAGGGGCGGATATCAAAAGTCCATGGATTCAAGGCATCTCAACCAGATCCATGTTCACCAAGAGCCAGTC
>NW_017972882.1:0-3804 GCF_001876935.1 Asparagus officinalis | reverse complement strand
ACAAGGCCAAATCTCAGAAGACATATTCGCCACCCAGGCAAGAATCTTCCCGGAGAGGAAAAACGTCTTCATCCCGACCTCACACAAGCAAAGGGAAGGAAAAAGTGGTTGATGGTGCTGCTTCTGACCAAGAAGCCCATAACATGGAATCTTCCTCTGATGAAGGAAGAGAGACTGAGAACGAGCAGAATCTTCGGTCTGCCAAAATGGAAGAATTGGAAGCCCGCCTCAATGCCATTGTTGACAGAAGTGAGCTCCAAGACGAGGGAGTTATCAGGCCCTATCCTGTCGAATGGGATACAGCCCCTTATCCTCCCAAGTTTGAGGTCCCGACGTTACAAACTTTTGACGGCACGGGTTCACCGAACCAACATATCTATCACTTCAAGTCACAGACTGGGAATCTGATATCAAACGACGCCATACTTGCTCGATTATTCATTGGCACCCTCAAGGGAGTTGCCTTTGAATGGTTTAGAAAACTTCCTGTGGGATGTATCCAAAAGTGGACGGATTTAGAGAGACTCTTCCTATCAAGATTCTTTGAAGATGATATAGAAGTCTCCATCCATACCCTTCTAGCCACTAAGCAAAAGAAGAGGGAGTCTGTTAAAGCCTTTGTCAAAAGGTTCCGAACCATGGCTCTCCGGTGTTCGTCAGGTATGACACAGTCTACTTTAGTAGAGACCTGTCGACACAACCTGCAGACCAACATCCTAGCTCGAATAGGGGTTGCAGAGTGCCGTTCCTAGAGACAACTAATCTCCCAAGGCGAACAGGCTCAAAAGATTATTGCCAGGATCAAAGCTGAAGAACCAAGTAGGCAGGATTCACCTGAGCAATCAGACCAAGCCCAACCTTCACCTGAGCAATCGGACCAAGCCCAATCTTCTCAGTCAGAAGAAGATACCACGACTATTGAAGCTAATCCTCCTCAATAGGATGGCGGGTCTACCAAAACTATCACGTTAACCGTCACCTCTGATAGTCCTTTTCCTCCAAATTCCCCCACCAATCCTCTTCAAGTAGGATGGCGGGTCCACCAAAACTATCACGTTAACCGTCACCTCTGATAGTCCTTTTCCTCCAAATTCCCCCACCTAATCCTCCTCAATAGGATGGCGGGTCTACCAAAACTATCACGTTAACCGTCACCTCTGATAGTCCTTTTCCTCCAAATTCTCCTACCAATCCTCTTCAATAGGATGGTGGGTCTACCAAAACTATCATGTTAATGATCACCTCTGATAGTCCATTTCCTCCAAATTCCCCCACCAATCTTCTTCAAGTAGGATGGCGGGTCCACCAAAACTATCACGTTAACAGTTACCTCTGATAGTCAAACTCATCAGATAATGGCCCACTAGGTGATGTGCCTTGTCTACCTCTTTTTATTCCCCTGCTAAGTCTTAATCAAGACTGGGGGTTGGTTACTTGGAATCCACTGGATTAAGAGTAACGCATCTTTCACATCGTCGAGTTAACATTACACTTCTGACGATCATCATCCCCACAGAGTATGCATTCAACTCGCATTACTCCTAATTTGTCACGTTAACAATATACACCTCTGACAATCAACTTATCAATCCTTGTCAATAGGATGATAAGTCCTCAAAATTGCGCAAATCGCAATCTTCCCCAGCAAGACACTAAGTCTTTAAAATCTTAGTATCAAAATTCATCGCTTCTGATGATAAACTCACTTAGCAATTCTCCCCAACGAGACGCTAGTCCCCAAAATCTTGTTCAAATCACAAGTACATAAATTCCTGCCATGTTAACACCAAACCTCTGACAACCCACTTATCAATCCTCTTCAATAGGATGATAAGTCCACAAAGTTGCTCCAATCGCAACACAAATCTTGTCACGTTAACATCATACCTCTGACAAAACCCACTTATCAATCCTCGTCAATAGGATGATAAGTCCACAAAGTTACTCCAATCGCAACACATTCTCTTGTCACGTTAATATCAAACACCTCTGACAATCCACTTATCAATCTTCGTCAATAGGATGATAAGTCTACAAAGTTGCTCCCATCGCAACACAAATCCTGTCATGTTAACACTAAACCTCTGACAAAACCCACTTATCAATCCTCATCAATAGGATGATAAGTCCACAAAGTTGCTCCCATCGCAACACAATCCTGTCACGTTAACACCAAACCTCTGACAAATCAACTTATCAATCCTCATCAATAGGATGATAAGTTCACAAAGTTGCTTCCATCGCAACACAATCCTGTCATGTTAACAACATACCTCTGACAAATCAACTTATCAATCCTCTTTAATAGGATGATAAGTCCTCAAAGTTGCTCCAATCGCAACACCTTCCTGTCACGTTAACATCATACCTCTGACAAAATCCACTTATCGACTCTCCCCAATAGAGCGATAGGTCTTCAAAATTGCCCCGATCGCAATATTCTTCTTGTCACGTTAATATCACACCTCTGACAAAATCAACTTATTCAATAGGATGATAAGCCCACAAAGTTGCTCCAATCGCAACATATTCCTGTCACGTTAACATCACACCTCTGACGACAAAATTAACTTATCGACTCTCTTCAATAGAGCGATAGGTCCATAAAATACTGTTAGGTTAACATCACACCTCTAACAGTCAAACCCCCCCCAATGAACTTGTTAATCCTTTTCAACAAGAATAGCAAGTTGTCATTATAAATCCCCAGCGGATTAATTATTTTCTGGAATTATCCTAGTGATAATAAAGAAAATTTTTGAATTTCACTTTAAGTGAAAATTCATGCCAAAGTTAATACTATACTTTTGGCACTTCCAACTTTCTTTCGATGTTTCAAGCCACACAGGAAGAAACGACACCAAAAATCCATGCCTTCACGCATGGGGGACTTTATCTCGATCCCTAATTAGAGATAAGTCTACGCCTAACACGCGTTGCCGGTTAGTCTTTTACCGTGAAAAGGACATCAAAATCCATTTATCATACGCATGGGGGACTTTATCTTGATCCCTAATTAGAGATAAGCCTACGCCTAACACGCGTTGCCGGTTAGTCTTTTCCCGTAAAAATGACAAAGTCTATGTATTCAAAATCATAGCATCAAGTCTAAGAGGGTTCATTCTCTTAGCACAATGGTACATGTGGAACGGACTTAGACAATCCACATGCTAGTCCGACTCAAACAGTAGTCGGTAAAGGCTTATCAAATCCGTTGATGGCTGAGGGTTTGCCAAAAATCCTATGCACGTTTGCAGGTCCATCAGCGTAGTGGATGTGAGCCGAGACTTAAAACAGATGAGCCAAAGACAAGTCTCAAAGACTTAGTCAAAAATGCACGGAAGTCACTTCCATGTCTTAAGTCAAAACGTTGAGGTCAGACCCGCGATGCAAAAACCCAACGCCGAGGTCACACCCGTGTTCCAAATTCAACATGCAAGGATGAGACCCGCATCTCAAGTTCAAAATGCAGGGTCCACCCCCACATTCTAGAAGCAGGATTATGGCGCATACCTTCACACAGGTCCTACGTGGCAAATCCATTCAACCATGATGCCTTCGAAGCAAATGCAGAGAACAAATCCTTTACCACAAGGAATCAACAGCTCCAAGATCAGAGTTGAGATCCAAAGTATTCTGAAAATTCGTCCCAGTCAACCGCGAACTTTCGAAAACTTTAGAGAGGATTCTGTAGGCTGTCTAAAAATCACAATAGATAGCTGATCCCTATCAAATCACCGATGATAGAAGTTACACTCTGACGACTTCCAGAAGGTTACAATTTGAAGACTTTCACGTAGATCG
>NW_017972881.1:0-118811 GCF_001876935.1 Asparagus officinalis | reverse complement strand
TCACGCCCAAAAGGGCATGTCTCAAGGCGCGTGACTCTTGAAAGACCAAAGAAGGCAGTTCGCCCTCAGAAGGAAACATTATCGTCTGATGACGATAGTGTTATACCTGAGAAGTCGTGCCAACACACGATAGATTACTCCGATCGTCAAGCAGACGAGTTGTACTATCGTGCTGGGGGTACGAATAAAACCAGGAAAAGGAGTCCCCAAGAACAGGAAACTCAATGCCCTTGTTCCAAACTTATTCGGGCAGTATTGTCTGAATGCAGCTGCATCAAGGCGGTCCCCGAACGAGTTTCGGTTTTCGAAAGGCTCAGTACTGAAACGACGAAAACAAGGCCTAGGTGTTTCCGACGAAGAAGAACGGTGGTTGAAGATGGAGAATTTCCGAGTGTCACCACCACATGACCAGCCAGAGGGACATCGGCGCGGGACAATCTCGAATCGATTCTGAAAGCATCCCGGCCTAGGAGCCATCAAACGAAAAACTTACGGTAGGGTTCGGACAAGGGTACCTTCAGAAGATGAAGAGTCGGATGCAGGCTCTGCAGTTGCATCAGATAACACAGTATCCAGTGAAGGACAACCCCACGAGTCACTGATGATAAGTGCGGAGCAGGTGGCCAAGATGCTTGAAGACGCCTTAGCTAAGCAACAGGAAACCTTCAGGTTCGAAATGCAGATGGCCATGCAGAACATGAGAGAAATGCATGACCAACAAATCCAAGCATTGACGAACCAGCAAGGCGAGCCAAGTCGTCGTAACCCGGTTAATCTGGAGGACGAGGATACGAATGAAGCTCGTAATACCAATAATCCTCCCGTCAATGCAGGGGGTGGTAACGAGAATGCTAGTGAAAACACAGATGAAAATCTAAAATTTAAAAATCTCGAGAGCAAAATCAATACATTGATTTCCGCTCAAGAGATGAAAAAGACGGGCATTCCTTGTCCATAACCAAGAGAGTGGGAATCAATCCCATATCCGGCGAAGTTCAATCTAATTAACTTCACGCTGTTTAATGGGATGTGTTCACCTACTCAGCATTTGATTTACTTCAAATCGCACTTGGGGGTGATCTCCGGTAATGAGCCTCTGATGGTGCGGTCATTCGTCGGCACTCTTCGCGGAGCCGCCGTGTGAACAGCTGGGACAACATGGAGACCAAGTTCCTCGCCAACTTCTTCGACGACGACACAGAGATATCCATCGGGTCGTTGCTGGACGAGAAGCAGAAAGACGGGGAATTGGTGGACACCTTCGTCAAGAGGTTCCGGAACAAGGCGATGAACTGTCGGGACCTGATCACCGAGGAATTCATCCTCCAAACTTGCCACAACAACCTCGCGCTGGACGTGTAAAGGCACATCAAACCCGTTGAGGGCTGGGGGTTTGCCAAAAATTCTAAAGTCTATGTCTAACACGCATGGCCGGTTTAGTCTTTCGCCGATTGGAAAAGACACCAGGGTCTAAACCTAGGGAATTTTATCCCGAAGCCTAAGAAGGGACAAGTCGTCGTCTAGTACACGGCGCGGGGTACCTTTTCCCTATAAAAAAATGGTTAAGTCTATGTATTCAAAGTCATAGCATCAAGCCTAAGAAAAGCAATTCTCTTAGCACAACGTTACATGTGAGACGGGTTTTAATAATTCACATGCTAGTCCGATTCAAACGGTAATCGGTAAAGACATATCAAACCCGTTGATGGCTGAGAATTTGCCAAAAATTCTATAAGTGCGAGTCATTGATGCATCAGCTCTATTAGTTGGTCTCGTGACTCGATTATCCAACAACATTAAAATAAGATCCACAAATGCAGATGAATCAGCTTTAACAGTTTGTCCTGCAACCCCGACACTTGGGACCGCCGTGCTCTAATACCTTAAGAGCTTAAATTGTGCATACTCTAGTAAACGTACGAGTATAAACTGTGTCAACGTTCGACATTCGAAACCTTAGGGTCAACGCCGGTCAATGCGTAACCCTAGGTCAACGCAAGTCAACGCGTTGCGATCAAAAAGTCAATGTTCGACGTTTAAAACCCTAGGGTCAACGCCGGTCAACGCGTAACCCTAGGTCAATGCGTTGCAAAAAAAAAAAGAAAAAAAAGTCAACGTTCCACATTCGAAACCTTAGGGTCAACGCCGGTCAACGCGTAACCCTAGGTCAAAGCCAGTCAACGCGTTGCGATCAAAAAGTCAATGTTCGACGTTTGAAACCCTAGGGTCAACGCCGATCAACGCGTAACCCTAGGTCAACGCCAGTCAACGCGTTGCGATAAAAAGTCAACATTAATAACACGAGCCAAACTCAACTCATCAGTTGTAGATTTGACCTAGGTCAACGCCAGTCAACGCTTTGCAATAAAAAGTCAACATTCGACGTTCGGAACCCTAGGGTCAACGCCGGTCAACGCGTAACCCTAGGTCAACGCCAGTCAACGCGTTGTGACAAAAAGTCAACATACGATAATCTGAAACCTTAAGTCAGCACAATATGACAGAGATAGTCAATTCAAAATCGACTCAATGACACGAGCCAAACTCAACTCACTAGTGATAGACTCGAGATTCCGACGACGGCCAGGCGATAAACGCAGTGCCGGAAGAACTTCGGTTATTCGTCAAAGCATCGAATAGACCGAAAATCGAAGGAGCCAAGAGTTGAAGCTAACTACAGGTCCTTTACGCCGACTGAAAGCTGGATCAATCACATCCAAAGTATTCCAGCCTCTTCTATAAAAGAAACGAGTCTTGAACGCTTTGGAGGGGGTATCTGTAGGCATCGAAAATTGCCTATAGGTCTCCACGAACAGCTCAGTGTTAAGGAATGACAATGAACATCACTATCTGGTTCACAGGAGTTCGACTGATGTCGGTGAATGCTTGAAGTGAACCGACGAACTACGTGAGCTGACAGGATTTCGGAATAACGAAGACACAGGCTAATCGAGAACCCCGCGATGTTTACAAAAGGAACAACGCCCTTCGTGTCTCATGCATTCAACAGATGATCTAATCATTGGAGCTTATAGAACACCTCGTCAGATTCCCAACGCAATTTGAATCGTTCAAATCCGAGTTCGGATGAAGAAGTTACGGCGAAAACGAACAAACGGGCATAACGGAACGTCTCAGGCTAAACTGGGACACCCGAGGTGTCTTGGACATTGTGAAGCTGTTTTGACCATGATCCGTTTTGAATCTGAAGAAACTCAAAACGGAAATGTTGTAGATATTTTTCTTAGCTTTCTATCAAATCTAGAATCAGATCATTTGGAGGTTATATGAGGAAGTTATGACTAAAATAACACTGAGACACCCTTGGGGTGTCTTGACTTGGCCGAGACACCCTAAGATGTCTCGGAACTTGTGGAGATTTTTTGACCATGATCCGTTTTGAATATGAAGAAACTCAAAATAGGAAAGTTATAGATATTTTTGTCCTCTTTCCATCAAATCTAGAATCAGATCATTTGGAGGTCATATGAGGAAGTTATGACTAAAATAGCGCCGAGACACCCTTGGGGTGTCTTGACTTGGCCGAGACACCCTAAAGTATCTCGGAACTTGTGGAGTTTTTTTTACCATGATCCGTTTTGAATATGAAGAAACTCAAAATAGGAAAGTTGTAGATATTTTTGTTAGCTTTTCATCAAATCTTAAATCAGATCATTTGGAGGTCATATGAGGATGTTATGACTAAAATAGCGTCGAGACACCCTTGGGGTGTCTTGACTTGGCCGAGACACCCTAAGGTGTCTTGGACATTGTGGAGCTATTTTGACCATGATCTGTTTAGAATCTGAAGAAACTCAAAACAGGAAAGTTGTAGATAGTTTTGTCAGCTTTCTATCAAATCCAGAATCAGATCATTTGGAGGTCATATGAGGAAGTTATGACCAAAATACTGAAGAGGGTACAGGCTGTCTCGCACTTGGGACGTGTTTTTGACGATTTTCGATCAGTTTTAACCGCTCCGTTATCCCCTCAAGCCTATAAATACAAGCCTTAGGCCTCATTTTATCGGATCTGGATTTTTGGAGAATTGGCGAAGCCCTGCCGGAGTGAAGAGTGATCGAGCACTTCAACGCACGAGAGTTTCGTCGTCAGATCTACATCACCCGTACCCGATCCTTAGCATTACCCCTCGTCGGTAATCCTAAGAAGAGCAAATATCTCGCTTTATCCGAGATAGGCACTTCAAGTTTCTAGATCTCCTCGCGGATCGACGAAGCTCTGGATCAGATCTGATTGTCAGGTAGTCCACGGATATCGACGTCCCCGTCACAGGCTAAAGACCCACGCAAGCAAGAGACGATAAACGGATCTTGTGTTTATTTTCAAGAAAGTTGTAATTTTTATTTCTTTGTTGTTTGAAATTCATTTGTAACGTTTGAAGTTTCTAATGAAATCAATGATGAAGGCAACTTTTGACGAAATCAAGCTGGCGACCACAGTGGGAGCCAACGGCCTCGCTGCCGAGGCCGTCGTGACGCAACCGGCTTTCAAGATCCGGGTGAACGAAGAGATCGAATACGAATTCGATCAACAGAAGTTTGAAGAATACCTCTCTTCCTCCTCCTCCAGATCCGCCTCTCCAAACAGGTGCAGGAAGATTTCATCTTCCAAGAGTGCTCGCGGGCCCTCAGGATCGAAGATCCAAGATCCCCTCGCTGCCGTGGCACTCACTCACCGCGACGCTCCAATGGTGTCCAACGTGGTCGAAGTTGCAGATCCAGATCTCCCTTCCGCCACGAAGTCAACTGCTGAAGGTGTCCCAACCTTGTCGAAGAGGGCGCGCCAAAGACGGCGTCAATGCCTTGCGCGACAGTTGGCCAAGGCCGCCGAATCGATGGACGGGATCCGCTACAATGAGGATCTAAAGTCTAGACAGCGCCAAGAGCAACAACGGCACACAACCAACTCCTCTTCCAAGACAGAGACGAACAAATGGGTTCGTGTCAAGAGGACTCGATCAACCCTCGAAGAGCGAATCAAGAAACGCCGCGCATTGCTTGCGCATGCCCGAGTCCTTCTGCAGAAACAACCCTCGAAGAGCGAATCAAGAAACGCCGCGCATTGCTTGCGCATGCCCGAGTCCTTCTGCAGAAAGGGGAAGAGATACAGAAAGAAGAGACGGTAAAGAAGCCGTCAATACACAAGCAGATGTGGGTGCCAAAGGCAAAGCCGGCGCCAAAGGCAAAAGTGGACGGAATCGCCGTCCAACCTTCATCAAATCCAGATCCCGTTTCCCTTGCCCCTCCGGCGGAGTCAGGTAAGAACGTGGGTCTTCCTAGATCCAAGGTTCCTTTGAAAGGTCGTCTCGGTCCTTTACCGGAAAACCGAGGTAAAGCACCTGTCAAGGAGCGATTGGGACCGTTGAAAGGTCCCCAAACAACAAACCAGACTGGGGGTCGTGCTAATCCCCCTAAGAAAGATAACAAAGGGAAAGCCCCTGTCACCGACCGCATTGGATTGCATGTCGAATTTCAAGAGCCCGTTAAGTTTTCACGCTCGCAAAAGCGTAGACTTGAACGAGCGACTTTTAAAAACGCTAATAAAGCGTCATATCCCCAGAGAGAAACACATTCGTCTGATGATGATGGTGTTATACCTGGGAAGTCATGCCAACACTCTATGGGTTGCTCCAGTTATCAAACTGATGAGTTGTACTATAGAGCTGGGGGTGCGGGTAAGTCTCGAAAGAGAGACGCTCGAGACATGGAATCTCACTGTCCATGTGCCAACATAATCAAGGCAGTGCTGTCAGAATGCTGCTGCACTAAAGCTCCGAAGAGAGTTTCGGTGTTTGAAAGAATTTCCACCGGAACATCCGAGACCAAGCCAAGGCGTTTCTGTAGGAAGAAGCCTGTTCGCCAAGAGGACGAGTTCCTAGATGTGTCTGCTAATATGACCGGCAGAGGGAAATCGACACGACACTCTAACTCAGATCAACTTGCCGAAGCAGCCCAACACATGACTCGATTGCGGTCAGGGATCAACAGGCGAAAGAATTACCAAAGGATGCAAAAGGAACTTCCTTTGGAAGAGGAGGCGTCAGATGCTGGTTCAGACTCCTACTCGGCTATAGCATCTGATGACACGACGTCTAGTGCGGGACAACCTTACGAATCATTTATGATCAGCGCCGAACAAGTAAGCAAGATGCTTGAAGATGCCTTGACTAAGCAGAAGGAAGCTTTCAAGTTCGAGATGGAGATGGCCATGCAGCAGATGAGAGAGATGCATGACCAACAAATCGTGGCACTAACAACTCACCAAGGAGAACCCAGTCGTCGCAATAATCCGAATCAAGATGAGAATGAACGGGAAGAGGAAAATGCCAACATGAACATCCCTCCCGTCAACAACAATAATGGAGGTGGTCCCTCGGATGATAATACGAAAGAAGATCACGTTACCTCTCCCCGAAACCACTCGAAGACAGATACGAGTGAAGACAAGAAAATGAAGGACTTGGAGAGCAAAATCAACGCGTTGATGAATGCTCAAGAAGTGAAGAGGTCCGGTATACCATGTCCATACCCAAGGGAGTGGGAATCAATTCCATATCCGGCAAAGTTCAATTTAATCAACTTTACGCCGTTTGATGGAAAGGGTTCCCCTACCCAATACTTAATATATTTTAAGTCTCACTTAGGAATAATCTCCGGCAATGAACCCTTAATGGTGCGGTCATTCGTTGGCACTCTTCGCGGAGCGGCCTTCGATTGGTATCGTTGCCTCAAGCCGGGGAGTATCAGCAGTTAGGATGACATGGAGGACATGTTTCTAACGAACTTCTTCGACGACGACACCGAGGTCTCAATCGGCACTCTATTTGATGAGAAGCAGAAGAATGGTGAGACAGTCGAAAACTTCGTGAAGAGATTCCGAAATAAAGCAATGAATTGCAGGGATCCGGTCAGCGAAGATTTCATCCTCGAGACCTGTCATAACAATCTTTCATTGGACATCCTGGAAGCCATGGGAATGGCACCGCCAAAGACCTGGAAGGATTTGAAGGTGCGAGGAGAAAGAGCCGAACGATTCCTTAAAAGGAAGAAGGCGGAAAGGGGCCAAATAGCAAATAATGCCCCGCAACAGAACTTTGTCCCTAAAGGAAAAGCACATGCGAATGCTGTGGACGCGAATCAAACATTCGAGGTGCAAGCGCAACCGCAACAGCGGCAACAAAAGGCGCCTCAACAATCAAGGTCACAACAGCAATCCCGAAGGCAGCAAAAGACTTCAGAACCAAAACTCCAAAAAGAGTACTCCTTCAAAGACGAAGATGTTCCAGCCATCTTCGAATCACTCCTTAAAAATAACAAGATCAAGCTGCCACCGATCACGAATCAGGAGGAAGCTGACAATACTACGGATCCGAAGTACTGCGCATACCACAGGAGGATCCTTCATCCCACCAAGGCCTGCTTTACTTTAAAGAATAGTATCCAGACCTTGGTTGAAGCCGGCGTCATAACGCTAGAGTACAAGACTCTGACAGAGTATACGAGTATAAACTGCTTCTCAACACTCCGAAGAGTATACGAGTATAAACTGCTTCTCAATCCTCCAACAGGTGCATGAGGTTAAACTGCTCCCTACATACTCCAATAGGTATATGAGTCTAAACTGTTTCCCACTTTTGACGGGAAGTTCCTGGAGAATATTACGCTAATATTCTTAAGGATAACCCGGTCAGGTAACTAAGAATAATATCCGAACCAGTTCCGCAGAGGAAGCTGGGGGTGGACGATTTATGTAACGGAAAGTTCCTAGAGAACCATATATTCTCAAGGATAACCTGAACATGCGATTGAGGATAACGTACTCCTCGTTACACCAAGTTTTGCAAGAAAGCTGGGGGTGGATAATTCGTGTAACGGGAAGTTCCCGAAAGAATGTTAATACTCTTAGGGATCACCCGATCAATATGAACAAAGTGATGAACACTAAGTCCCCTACCGATCAGACTAATTGACGGTGGGACCACCAAATTCTATCAAGTTCAATCCATTCAAAAAACCTTCCTACAGTTAGGATTGTCTCAAACCTCCCAATTGGTCAAACCTTCTTACAGTTAGGACCACAGTCAAAATCTCCTCTCGATTCCCCCAATGAACGAGAGGTCCACAAATCGAGCGATCAAACCTTCCTACAGTTAGGATTGTCTCAAACCTCCCAATTGGTCAAACCTTCTTACAGTTAGGACCACAGTCAAAATCCCCTCTCGATTCCTCCAATGAACGAGAGGTCCACTTTCAAATCGAGTGATCAAACCTTCCTACAGTTAGGGTCATCTCAAACTCCTGCTTGGTCAAACCTTCCTACAGTTAGGACTAAAACCACAACTCACTCTCGATAAATGAGAAATTCATTCTTAGTTCAGTAATCAAACCTTCCGACAGTTAGGGTTATCCGAATCTTTTCGATTCTCGGAGTGGAGATCCCACTCCTAGTTTCATCGTTCCGGATTCTGGGGGTGGAGATCCCACCTCGAGTCTCCTTTCCAGCTGAAAATAGAATATAAAATTCTTCTTCTTCAGTGTCGGGAGATAGAATATAAAATTCTTCCTCTCCCATTTCGGGTTCGTCTTTGCCCCAAGAGAAGACACCACCTTTTTCAAATCCCAAAATTTGTGCCTCACAGGTACTAGGAAGTTTATCCCGAATCCTAAGCAGGGATAAGTCTGCGCCTAACACGCGCTGCCGGTTTAGTCTTTTTCCGCACAAAAAGACACCAGAGTTCGATTCTGGGGTATTCTATCCTGAAACCTAAGCAAGGATAAGTCTGTGCCTAACCCGCGCTGCCGGTTAGTTCTTAACCGTTGAAAAGAACATCCGTCCACATATTCAACATTGTGGCAGGTTGTTATTAATAACACCAAAATCCATGCCTTACACGCATGGGGAATTTCATCCTGAATCCTAAGAAAGGATATGCCGACGCCTAACACGCGTCGCCGGTTTAGTCTTTTACCGATTGAAAAAGACACCAGAATACCAGTCTGGGGTATTTTTATCCCGAAGCCTAAGTAGGGATAAGTCAACGTCTAATACACGTTGCTGGGTAGCCTATTCCCATAACAAGAAAGACGGGGAATTGGTTGATACCTTCGTCAAGAGGTTCCGGAACAAGGCGATGAACTGTCGGGACCCGATCACCGAGGAATTCATCCTCCAGACTTGCCACAACAACCTCGCGCTGGACGTATTGGAAGCAATGGGGACGGCACCGTCCAAGACATGGAAGGATCTGAAGGTCCGAGGAGAGCAAGCCGAGCGATTCCTCAGAAGAAAGAAGGCGGAGAGAGGCCAACAGGCGAATAATGCTCCGCAACAGAATTTCGTCCCACGGGGGAAAGGTAAGGCACAAGCTAATGTGGTTGATGCTAATCAAACCTTTCAATTGCAACCTCAGCAACAGCAACAGCAGCAGCAGCAACAAGCACCACAACAAGCCCGGGGGCAATGGCAACAACGGCCTCAGAAGCAGAAATCTTCAGAGCCAAGATTTCCCAAAGTGTACTCCTTCAAGGATGACAAAGTTCCCGGCATCTTTAAGTACTTATTGGAAAACAACAAAATTTAGCTGTCAGCGATTGTAGATCAAGAAGGGGCTAGCAAAGTGACGGATCCGAGGTATTGTGCATACCATAGAGCGGTCCATCACCCTACGAAATCGTGCTACCACCTCAAGGACAAGATCCAGGCGCTAATTGATGTAGGCGTCATAACCCCGAAGCCGTCCAAGAATGTTGGAGCAAACGCGGTTTCAATCAGCTTTGGATCAGTGCCCACGACGCGGTTTCAATCAGCTTTGGATCGGTGCCCACAACATGGTTCAAACCGGAGCGCATCACCAAAGTAGGGATGAAGACAGTGAACGATGACCCACATGGACAGCGCCAAAAAGGACTTGTGCCACACACAGCCCCAAACGGCGAAATCCTATGGGTTCATCCTGATCTCATTGAAGACGAACAGTGGGCGACTTCCTCGAGAAGAAAGGGCAAAGGCAAGTCCTGCAATGCTACTTCCGCAATCTTCGAGGAGGACGGTGATGAAGCTCCTACTTTTCCGCTCTCCGAAGAAGAACAAGAAGTCTTCACCACTAGAAGCGGAAATGAGTATCACTATAACTATCCACCACCTAGTGAGCAGGGGGTGAATAAACGGGGACCAGCCAAAACTCTCACGGAAATGGGGGTGATTACAAGTCCTACACCGGGCGAAGAGGCTCGACGACAGCCGGTGAATAAACCAAAAGAGAAGAATCCCCAGGAAGTTCAGAATCAGAAGCAGTCTCGTTTCAGTCACCCGATTGGAAAAGACAGACCGGAAAGCTCGAAGACTCCGCAAGTCTTCGATATAATGGCTCAACTAGCCAACATTCCAGCACGGATAACGCTGTATGAGTTGCTGCGGTTGTCCAAGGAAACCAGGGAGGCCTTGCAAGAAGCTTTGGCCAATTCAGAGGTGTTTCTGACTCAAGTCAAGCCGGTGCCTGAAGAACCGGAACTGCTGAGTCAACATTGCAATATAGCGACTAAGAACCTTCCCTGCATTACTTTCACCAAAGAGGATATGCAGACGAAGAATTCGAACCACGATCGACCGCTATACTTCATTGGGTACATCGGCTCCAGCAAAGTCAACCGAATCCAAGTGGATCCGGGTTCTGCTGTGAGTATTATGCCGCTTCACTTGATGCACTTCCTTGGTATTCCAGTTAGCAGGTTGGCGTCCACAGGCACTGTTATCTACGGGTTCAATACCAGCGGGTCAAGACCTTTGGGCAAAATCCGAGTAAAGTGTCAAATGGGAGATTTGAAGACAGAAGTCACATGTTATGTGATTGATGCCGAAACTTCATATAACTTACTATTGGGTCGGCCTTGGATCCATAGTAATATTATAATTCCCTCAACTCTCCATCAGTGTTTGAAATATGTCGACACTGATAATAGGGTTAGAACGGTGGTCGCGGATAAGCAACCATTTAAAGGGTATGAGAATTATTTCACTGATTCTCTCCTTTATGGTAACAAATCCGATACTGAATCATCGGCCCATGGCACAGACAGCGGAGAAGAAGCTGATACCGAAGCCGGATTTGGTTACAATGGTGGTTTTGTTTTAAATGACATTGTACCCTTTGTAATCAATCTTGACGATGAACAATCGTCAGATGGAGGTTGTAATTGGCAACTTGCCGATGTTGAAATAAATAACGATTTGGAGTACTCCCTGTCTCTTGATGATGTGATAAAAGAATTGTACGACAATTATGATTTGTATATGCCGCTTCGATCGTCCTATGTAACAAAGGAACGCCTCCAGCATTCTTTCGGAACAACCATGGTCGTCCCGAACAAAATAAGAGGCGCAAAAGAAGTGATTTATGGTAAAGGAAAAAGCTCTCCGTTGCCAGATCATTTCCTAAGTGAAGATGAAGATGACGACAAACCTGGTCGGCATTTATCTAAGTATAGTCCGGAAGCGCGCAAGCTCATGGAGAAGCAGGGGTACGATTTCACACTCGGAGAAGGTTTATACTTCGATCGAGGTCCTCGTACTCCAGCCAAAGCGGTATATGTACCAAAAGGGAGACCTGAGGATTATTATAAATACGGGCGAGGTTTAGGCTATGTTTCCTCGTCCGATGATGAATGTGGTTGGCAGATCATCGATCAAATTGCTAACAAAACTAAGAACGGATACTCTTCTGATTCTTCAGCTGGGAATTCCGACACAAGTCTAGGGGAGGCATTCAAAACCCTAATGGTAAACATGGCTACACCACCATGGAAGACGACGATCAAATGCCAACATGGGAAGACCCGTGGGTTCACCATCTGAATATGCAGTATGGCGATAGGTTCGAGCAAAGAGAACCACCCACTGAAGATAAAATAGTCCAGATTAACATGGGTGATGAGGCCAACCCAAAGCCTATATTCATCAGCGACAGTCTTCCCCCAGATGAGAAGGAGGAATTGATTGCTCTCATCAGGGAATATATCGACGTCTTCGCATGGAATTATGAAGACATGCCAGGGCTCGACCCCAATGTCGCAATGCACCGCCTCGATATCAAGCCGGATGCCAAACCTGTCAAGCAACAGCAAAGACGGTTTCGTCCGCAGATTATGGAAGCCATTGAGGCAGAAGTTAAGAAGTTGATCGAATCAGGATTTATCCGAGAGGAACAACATCCAGACTGGTTAGCTAATATCGTTCCAGTTATGAAGAAGAACGGTAAAATCAGAATCTGTATTGACTTCAGGGACCTGAACACGGCATGTCCGAAAGACGACTTTCCTCTCCCAATCACAGATGTCATTATCGACAATACATGTGGATTTGAGAGGATGTCTTTTATGGATGGTTTCTCGGGGTATAACCAAATCAAGATGCACCCAGATGATGAGAAGCATACAGCGTTCAGAACGCCCCTCGGTGTCTTTTGCTACACCGTAATGCCTTTTGGTCTGAAGAATGCAGGCGCCACGTACCAGCGAGCAATGACCAAGATTTTCCAAGAACATCTCAGGAAAACAGTCGAATGCTACGTTGATGATTTGGTTGTAAAAAGCCGCAATAAAGAAGATCACATCAAGGACTTGAAAACGATGTTCGATCTCATGAGGAGTCATCAATTGAAGATGAACCCCACTAAATCATTCCTTGGAATGTCCAGCGGAAAATTCCTGGGATTCGTCGTCACCACTAAAGGTATTCATATCGATCCCGATAAGGTGAAGGCGATACATGAACTGCAACCTCCTAGAAACCTAAGAGAGCTCAGAGGATTGCAAGGGCGTTTAGCTTATATCCGGCGTTTCATCTCAAATCTTTCTGGGAAGTGCCAACCGTTCTCTAAGCTGAACAAGAAAGGGGTATCATTTATCTGGGATGATGCTTGCCAAAAAGCATTCGAAGATATCAAAACGTATCTGGCGAACCCTCCTGTTCTCGTTGCACCGAAATCTGGTAAACCGTTCTTGATTTATCTCAAGGCGATGAACCACTCGATAAGTGCCTTACTAGCGCAAGACGATGATAACGGTCACGAACAGGCAGTTTATTACCTAAGTCGGACCTTGGTAGGCGCAGAGTCTCGATATCCGATGATTGAGAAAGAATGCCTTGCATTGGTATTTGCGATGCAAAAGATGCGGCATTACCTGGTGGGACAGACGATCTACGTTATCTCCAACGTTAATCCAGTACGGGTGTTTATGACGCAACCGGCCTCTATGAATTGGCGGCTAGCGAAGTGGGCCCTTCTCTTGTCCCAATACGATTTGCACTTCAAGCAGCAGAAGTCGATAAAAGGACAGGCGATTTGTGATCTTTTGGCGGCAAACCCGACCACAGATACGGCAGAAGTATATGATGACTTGCCGGATGAAACCCACGAGGTTAACACCACATCACACCAACAAGTATGGCAATTATACTTCGATGGTGCCTCAAGAGCAGTTAATAAGGTAATAACCCCGGGAGGTCATACAGTTTCCTCTGGGGTTGGAGTTGTCTTAATCTCCCCGGGAAAACATGTGATGCCTCGGGCTTATTCATTGACTAGTCCGTGCTCCAATAATGTAGCCGAGTACAACGCGCTTCTCATTGGACTCAGTTTCGCCAAAGAGCTGGGGGTCGAATATCTCGAAGCTTTTGGAGATTCGCAATTGATAGTCAACCAAGTTCGCGGTGAGTATGAAGTCAGGAATCAAGACCTGATCCCGTACCACCAGGAAGCCATCAAAATGGCAGAATCTTTCGAAGAATTCTTCATCGAATATATCCCTCGTCTCCAGAACGCTTATGCAGACGCACTGGCGGCACTAGCAGTATCACTGGCACAGCCTCCCGAAGCTGAGCTGTTAGTCACAGTACGGACGCATCAACTCTGCGTACCCATATACAGTACGGAGATTGAAGAAGAAGAGGATAGAAACGTGAACGCCAAAGAGGTGAATTCAACTCAAATTGGGTCTGAGTCCCGAGATTGGCGTTTTCCCATCATTGACTACGTCCAGTATGGTATTCTGCCAGAAGACGTAAAAGAAAGGGAATCAATTCGCCGAAGAGCGCCAAGATTCTTTTATAATGCCGAGACCCATACGTTATACCGTAGGGGATACGATGGTTTATTACTCCGATGCCTTTCGAACAAAGAAGCAGAAGAAGTTCTTAAGGAAGCACACGCAGGAGAATGTGGTGCACATCAGCCCGGTCCTAAACTGTATGATCGCATCAGAAGGATGGGATACTATTGGCCCACAATGGTTCGTGACGCGATCGAGTACGCCCGACAGTGTCATGCTTGCCAAATACATGCAAATTATATGCATCAACCGCCAGAGCAGTTGCACACGTCAACCACGTCTTGGCCGTTCGAGACTTGGGGTATGGACATCGTCGGTCCTATTTTTCCTCCCTCAGTCAAAGGCGATCGATTCATTCTGGCGATCACGGATTACTTCTCAAAGTGGGCTGAAGCAATTCCGCTTAAAGAAGTAAAGACGAACAACGTCATCAATTTCATCAAGCATCATGTCATCTACAGACACGGCGTGCCAAGAAGGATCATTCATGACAACGGTCCGCAATTTATAAGCAACGCCTTCATCAGATTTTGTAACAAGTTCAAAATTGAAGACGTTTCATCAACACCTTATTATCCCGCCGCGAATGGATTAGCGGAGGCGTTTAACAAGACGATCATCAAGATCTTGTCAAAGCTCGTGAAGACCAATAAACGAGACTGGGACGATAAACTCGGTGAAGCACTCTGGGCTTATCGCACCACCATACGCACGCCTACGGGAGCTACCCCGTATTCGCTGGTATACGGATGTGAAGCTGTGCTACCGCTGGAAATTCAGATTCCGTCCCTTCGGATCGCCCTCGCAACGGAGATGACGACGGAGGAACAACATCAGAAGCGTCTCGAAGAGCTCGAGAGGCTGGATGAAAAGCGTTTGGAGGCTCAACAACACATCGAGTTTTACCAAGCCAGGATGTCAAGGGCTTTTAACAAAAGAGTCCGACAGAGAAGCTTCAAGGAAGGAGATCTGGTCCTCGCTGCTCGCCGACCAATAATTCTCACCTCCAAGAAGAAAGGTAAATTCGAACCCAAATGGGAAGGACCGTTTGTAATAGACACAGTCTATTCAAACGGCGCATATCGCCTGATTACTCAAGAGGGCGCCAGGCAATTAATGCCAATAAATGGGAAGTTCCTGAAAAAGTACTATCCCTAGTACATTCAGGATAACTCATTTACCGGGAAGTTCCTCGAAGAATATTACACTTAATATTCTAGAGGATAACCCAAAATCATTGTCACCACCAAAATCCCTCACTGATCAATTTCAATTGACAGTGAGTCCACCAAAAATGTTTTTCTGGCCCTCTTGATTCTTTCCATGAACAAGAGGTCCACTTTCAGTTCGGAGTCCCTTTTCGATAAACGAAAGAACTCCTTCCCTTTTTCTCTTTGGTTAAACCTTGTTCATGGTTATAACCGGAGTTGAAAATACCACTTCGATAAACGAAGGACCCATTTTCAGTTTAGATAACTCATCCTATAAAAGGCAAGTTTATCTAAATTTTCCAGATTCTCGGAGTGGACACCCCACTTCTAGTTTCTTCTTCGCTGGAAATAGAATATAAAATTCTTCCTTTCCAGAATCAGGGAATAGAATATAAAATTCTTCCTTCCTTGTCTGTTGGGTTCGCCTTCACCCTAAAAGAAGACCGGGAAATAGAATATAAAATTCTTCCTTTCCCGCACCAACCTTTTCTAAGAATCTATCAATCTAGGATTCATCCTAGGAAGTTTATCCCGAATCCTAAGCAGGGATAAGTCTGCGCCTAACACGCGCTGCCGGTTTAGTCTTTTTCCGCACAAAAAGACACCAGAGTCTGATTCTGGGGTATTTTATCCTGAAACCTAAGCAAGGATAAGTCTGCGCTTAACCTGCGCTGCCGGTTAGTTCTTAACCGTTAAAAAGAACACCCGTCCACATATTCAACATTGTGGCAGGTCGTCATTAATAACACCAAAATCCATGCCTTACACGCATGGGGAATGTCATCCTGAATCCTAAGAAGGGATATGCCGACGCCTAACACGCGTCGCCGGTTTAGTCTTTCGCCGTAGAAAAAGACACCAGAAGACCAGTCTGGGGTATTTTATCCCGAAACCTAAGTAGGGATAAAGTCAACACCTAACACGTGTTGCCGGGTAGCCTATTCCCGTAACAATGGCGAAGTCTATGTATTCGACATCATAGCACGAAGTCTAAGAGAATTCATTCTCTTAGCACAACGTTACATGCGAACGGAGTTAGACAATCCGCATGCTAGCCCGACTCAAACGGTAGTCGGTAAAGGCTAATCAAACCCGTTGAAGGCTGGGGGTTAGCCAAAAATCCTAAAGTCAACACCTAACACGTGTCGCCGGGTAGCCTATTCCCGTAACAATGGCGAAGTCTATGTATTCGACATCATAGCACGAAGTCTAAGGGAGTTCATTCCCTTAGCACAACGTTACATGCGGAACGGATTCCGACAATCCGCATGCTAGCCCGACTCAAACGGTAGTCGGTAAAGGCTAATCAAACCCGTTGAAGGCTGGGGGTTAGCCAAAAATCCTAAAGTCAACACCTAACACGTGTCGCCGGGTAGCCTATTCCCGTAACAATGGCGAAGTCTATGTATTCGACATCATAGCACGAAGTCTAAGGGAGTTCATTCCCTTAGCACAACGTTACATGCGGAACGGATTCCGACAATCCGCATGCTAGCCCGACTCAAACGGTAGTCGGTAAAGGCTAATCAAACCCGTTGAAGGCTGGGGGTTAGCCAAAAAATCCTAAAGTCAACACCTAACACGTGTCGCCGGGTAGCCTATTCCCGTAACAATGGCGAAGTCTATGTATTCGACATCATAGCACGAAGTCTAAGGGAGTTCATTCCCTTAGCACAACGTTACATGCGGAACGGATTCCGATAATCCGCATGCTAGCCCGACTCAAACGGTAGTCGGTAAAGGCTAATCAAACCCGTTGAAGGCTGGGGGTTTGCCAAAAATCCTATGAGTATTATGGTCAATCATTTCAAACGTGATGAGGAATCATAATAAAGATAAAGATAAAAACCAATTCCACTAAAGAGAATCAAATGTCAAGGTTTTCAGCAAATAAAATCATACATCAAGCCCATGGCTAAGAATCTGCTGACTGAATTCAGATAACTTCTCGTCATAAGAGCGTCTAAGCTCCTCCTGCAACTCAGCTCTAACAGACTCTTCGTTCGCAGCTAAAGTCCTCACAGCATCCTCCTCTGTCTCAGCCAGTCTCTGCTTCAAGGACTTCAGCTCATCAGATAAAGCAGCATTTGCTTGCTGATTCTGCATCTTTGTGTCTTCCTTCTCACGGAGTTCTCGTCGGAGCTGATCTATCTGAGAATCAAGCTCCTCGAGGAAAGAAGATCTAGTGGCGAAATCAGCCTCAACTCGATCTATGCGGTCCCGCTGCACCTGAATCTCGAGCTCAGCAACCATCCGAGTACTGCGCCATGTCTGTAAGCGAGCATCCAACTCGGCAGCAACGAATGAAGAGGCACCTGTATCCCGGAGCTCATGAAACATCTGAAGCTCACGCTCTAAGCGATCAAGGTCATCAACCATAGCCGTCGCTAGATCCGGACATCCTATGTCCCTAATCAAGTTTATCTTGGAATCGAGGTAGGGCTTAAATTGGCGAAGAGAAAGTCCGTCGTGGAGGAGTTTGCCAATTATAACAGTCAGGGAGGAGAAATAAGAGCGGACTTCTACGCTGATGATGATCTTCTCAGGGTCATCCCCTGATAACAACTCCTTAACGAGGATATGAAGCTGAGAAGGAAGCCCTACACAAAGAAGAGAAGTTCGTCAAAAGCCTCAATGAGGAAATGAACGGCATCGCTCAGCTAATTAAATTATACCTCCTTCCCCTCGAGTCACTGGGGGTGATGGAGATGTAACAACTGTAGCTGCATCGACTGGTGGAGTTGGTCGCACAGCCGGCTCAACATGGTCTTTCTCAACAAAAGCTCCTGTCAAATTCAAAACAGAATTCGCAGAGGCGTTACATTATAGCTGCATTAGTCAAGGTCGACTAGTCCTATAATCAACTCAGCAGGAGGCACATACCTTCAAAGGAACCATCCTCAGGATTGTTAGCAAATGCGGACTCAGGAAACATGTCTCCAGGTAGCTGGTCATCAATCTGAGGTGAGCTATATATGTAGTGCATCATAGGAGTGTCCGCAAACAGGCTTCCCTCGTCAAAATCGTCGATGGAGAAATCTGACATAAAAGAATATAAGTGCCAAAGAATAATGAAGAGACTACAACTAATGGAAATGAGTTACCTCTCACGGGTGCATCAGCCTCTTCGTTTCCAAGGTTCGCCTCCTGCAAATTATCTGAAGGAGCAAGGAGTAGAGGACAGTTAGAGGATACACAAATTCATTAATGTATTATCTAAAGAAATACGCTGTCAGTGATAGATGTACCTTGACTCACAGAATCTGGTCCTACACTGATCTCCTCCCTAATGTCAGCAACCCCTGTAGACTTCTCTACAGGGGGTAGTGGGTCAGACTCATCGGGAGATAAGGGAACAGGATCGGGACTCATCTCATCCTCCCCACGCACTCCTATATAGAAATGGAAAAGCATGAGTCAATGTTCAGAATAACCAAGAAAATGGTTCAAAGAGTAGACGTTACCTCTGTCACTAATAGGGTCATCTCCAGCCAGATCCATGTCAGATGCTCGTGAAGCTACACGAGGTTTGCGGGCCAATCTCTTCCGCCTAGCAATAGGGATCGAAGGTCTCGCCTGAGGAGGAGGACGGAAATCTTCATCCTGATCAACTGTGGTATCTGGAACATCAAACCATAGTCAGTTTCAACACTTCTGGAAGATAGAAGAAAAAGATGAAGTGCAAACCTCGCTCGGAAAAGTCATCGTAATCTTCGGGATCCCCGCCCGAAGCCTCGTCTGTGGAATGGAATGTCCTCTGTCCCTCTTCGTCAATCCGACGAGTCTTGTTCCGTATCCTCTGTGCCCGGGCGTTTTCCCGAATCCTGCGGGAATCAACCTGGGAAGCTGCCTCAGCCTCTAACTCTGCGATTGGCTTCACAGGGATAGTCTTGTTGGCTGCTAACAACCATTTGCAGCTCAAGAAAGTAAGGTTCAACTGCCGGTCAGCACTCGGGAGACTAAATCTAACACCAGTACAGCCAGTCACGGTCCACAACCAAGCGCGGAGACCGTCTATCAAACCACTATGAGTACGAAGCTGCTGACGAGGATTCCCAATGTAAAGCTGGTCATAGCCAAACTGGCGAGCGAATCGGCACGGTAGATATGGTTCGATGAAGCACTGATCCCTCACCCGGAAAGTCAGATAGCCGGGCCTAATATTCACTAGCCAGTTGAAGCAGCCGATGTCTAAATAAGTCCGGTACTCTCTAGGCCTCTCATCATCTATCAAGCATTCACCATATCGACCGGAGAACTGCGGAAAACAAGTAGAGAATGCCCAACACTTATGGACCTGCAACTGCTGTCTGACATCAGAAAATCCGCGGCCCTCCCACCTGCCATTCTCAAGCAACTGTAGCAGGGGAACAGAATGGTCTGTGGCGTTCGGCACCGACATCATATCCGAGCGATGAAGGACAAACCAGGCCATCAGATAAGCGTACGGGAGCTCCACCTTAAGCGTGGGAATCTGACCTGGTAAATCGGTCTCCTTCCGTGTGAACGCACTGGAAAGCTGTCGAAGTCCTCGGTGAATATTAGCCACCATCACCGGAAGAAGTGAGAGTTCCTTCTTATAGGCGAGCTGAACTGCTGGGTAAAGTACCTCCAAGGGCAAGGCGTCGCCAGACTGATATGGAACCACGCACTTTTTCAACCAGATAGCAAGAAAGCCAGCAAGAAGTGTCATTGGTCGAATTGGTGCGGTAGCGTGCCACAAGAATGACTTGAACTTGGTCTTCGCAGGAAAGCCACCCTCAGGACCGCCGGTGGTGTAAGATTGAGCGCCGATCTTCTTCAGTAGACTGTTCACCTCTGAAGGAGTGAATGGGGCCAGCTCACAAATATCCTCGCCATGAGTGCTCTCCAGATTCTTGAACAAGTAGTTCGCAAATTGTTTCAGACTCACACATACCTTGGTCCTCTTTGCTAAGGGCTCCGACTGTGCCAAAGCAATATGGTAATGACAAGTGAGGTCCCATAGAGTCTCATAACGGTCAGGCATGCGATCTTTTAATTGGCTCAACTCATGACTGGAAGGAAAGTACTCCTGGTATAGCATCTGTCCCATGGACAAGCCAGAAATCCTGTGCATCTCGTGAAGAGCCAAGCCTAACTCCCCCTGCCGGGTCAGAAAAGTGTTCGAGTCTGGATTATATAGCTCGAACAAAGCACAGAAATGTCTCAAACTGATAGGCAAGCCATACACGGTGGCACGAACGGCTGCATACAAACCGCAAGCATGCAACTCCTCGCCCCATCGGCTCAAGACGTATGTCGTCATGCGGCTCCACCAAGACTTGTCCGAAGAGTGGACCCAACCGTAAAACCTGTGACGTGTCGCTGGCATCTCCCGTCCCAGAACAGCGAGACGATTCCTCAAGGTGGAAGCGGTAGCAAGGAACTCGTTACGTGGTGGTTCGTCCAGCCCCAATACACCAGGACGCAATCCGGTAACACGACTTCTGCACGAACCAGGAACCGCCGAATGAGTGATATAGCCGCAATGGACACTCATATGATCCTCTGTCAAGCGCCACGACATCTCCCGTGTCACAGCCTGACATCTGAGCTCAGTCAATGAACGATGCCGAGGAATCTCCGGCAAGTATATGAAGCCATTGCCGGTCTTGTGAAGCCAATGCTCAGCACCAATGAATACGGCTTCTGGGTCATCGACAGAATCACCAAATAGGAAATCGCTCTTTCGAAGAGGCTGAGTAGAGCTGGCGTCCTTCACAAAAGGCGCATCTGTGATTAGCTGGCGAATAGCTCGATGACCACCTTCCCTCACCACTTGGGCAACCTCAGTCGACGTGTCCGAAGCAAACTGAGGGGTAGCTGGAATAGGGGAAGGATCGTTGGAGTTCGAATAATGCTCGCCACGCCGTCCATATATTGCGTGGGACGGGAATGATCCAGAAGGGTACCCCACTGCAAAATAGACAGTTAAACACTGGTTAGTCTCGATTATAAAAGGAAATTGAACTCATCTTACAAATAGCTAAGATAGAGTCATTGCCTTATAAAGGGTGAGACGATTTGGCCACATTGTGCAATCACAAAACAGGGTATGTCGACAACATATCCCTGCCTTATAAAACGCAATGTAGTGTCAAATCGCCCCCTTTAATTTTGAGATATGGTTTTGACCAAGCAAAACATATCTTTGAAGCGTCGATCCTCACCAAGGAGAATCAAGGCTCTTCCCGATTGCCTCGCCAAGGAGAACAACGTGGGGTTTAAAAAAGGGTCAATTTACAAATTTATAAGAAAAAAGGGTTTATTTGCAAAAAGTAGCTCACCAGCATAAGAGGGAGGCGCGCCATCAACCGACATGGCAGGGGAACGACCTCTCGAGGCGCGAGACATGACGGCCTGCAAAATAACTCAAAGGGTTAGATTCAAAAAATAATTTCAGCCCTAATTTTTGCATAAAAACCCCTCAAAATTGCATTTTTACCCCCCTGAAAGATTAGCTCGAGGCATCAAATCACACCCTCAACCCTCACATATAACCCCACAAATGCATGAATTAAATTGAGCATGAAAAAGATCCAAATTGTGGAAGATTTACCTGAAGAAAGGCTCGAGATCCAACGAAGATGAGACCTTTTAGGAAACTTTCACCACGTGCTCGAGGGGTCTGAGAGGAATTCTAAAAAATGATTTTTTGAAGGATCTCTCAGTCAAAGATCAAAAGGAAACCCAGATCTCGGATAAATATCAAAGTTTCGAGGAGAAAAGACGCTCGAGGGAAGAGAAAACTCAAAAAGGAGGAAGAGGGGGGGGCCGGCCCTAGAAGAGAGGAGGAAGAGAAGAAAAAAGAAGCCAAAAAACCCTCTTTTATAGCCTTAAACCAGATCTGGCTGAACCAGACCAGACCAGACTGAACCAGACCAAGCCAAATTGGACCAGACTGAGCCAGAATGAGCCAAATTGAGCCAGAATGAGCCCAATTGAACCAGATTGAACCTGGCTGGACTAGACCAGACCAGAGTGAGCCAGAATAGGCCAGATTGAACCAGATTGAGTTAGATTGGACCAGTTTGGGTCAATTTCGAACCAGTTTGAACCAAATTCGAACCAGAATTCAAATTGGAGCTAAATTAAGCATCGAAACGAATTCAGATCAATCAATGGTTCGATCCCTCACCTAGTTAACCCCTCTCCCACATATTGGGAAGGGTCAGAAAGATTTTGAGCCCAAATACTGCCTTTTTTGAGACATCTTTGGACCGGTTCTGATCATTTGAGCACGGAAATACTCCAATAAGGTATACGAGTATAAACTATTTCCTATTGTTGTTGAGAAGTTCCTGGAGAATATTTTTCTAAAAATATTCTTAAGGATAACTCAATAACACGACGTCGGACAACGTGTCACAAGTGAGGATTCAACACCGACAATCGAGCGTTAGTTGCACGTCGAACCAACCAACACGAGTTAAAGATTGAAAAAATCAGGAATCGACTTCAAAGTTCAAATTCCAACAACGGTCAGACAATAAATGCAGCACCGGAACCCCTACAGGCATTCTACAAAGCACTGAATGGCCCGAAGGATTGAAGGAATACAGAACAAAAGTCATTTCCAGGTCCCGTTACACCGACAAAGGGTAGGGGCAATCATATCCAAAGCATTCCAGACTCTTCTATAAAAGAACGAGGCTGAAAAGCTTTGGAGGGGGTATCTGTAGGCGTATAAAACTGCTTATAGGTCCCTTGACACAGCTCGGCGCGATGATTCGACAAATCGACGAACGTTCAAGCAACGAAACGAACTAAAGAGGCTACAAAGCTAACGAACTGCATGTGAACAACGTTAGTGGTTCGGGGAGTCGACGGGTCTTCCAACAAAGTGGATTTGAACTCAAACACCGACTGAGTTTACTGCCAAATCCGGAATCAAGTCAACAAATCAACAAAACAACCGAACAACGGACAAAACAACCGGAAACAACGGAAAACGACAAAACCAGCGCACCTGGGGGAACTCGGCCCGAACCGAACCACCCTAAGGTGGCTCGGCCAAAGCCGAGCCACCCCAGGGTGGCTCGGCCAAGGCCGAGCCACCCTGAGGTGGCTCGGCCAAAGCCGAGCCACCCCAGGGTGGCTCGGCCAAGGCCGAGCCACCCTGAGGTGGCTCGGCCAAAGCCGAGCCACCCCAGGGTGGCTCGGCCAAGGCCGAGCCACCCTGAGGTGGCTCGGCCAAAGCCGAGCCACCCCAGGGTGGCTCGGCCAAGGCCGAGCCACCCTGAGGTGGCTCGGCCAAGGCCGAGCCACCCTGAGGTGGCTCGGCCAAGGCCGAGCCACCCTGAGGTGGCTCGGCCAAGGCCGAGCCACCCTGAGGTGGCTCGGCCAAGGCCGAGCCACCCATGGGTGGCTAGGCTCAGAACTGTGCGCGGGCACAGTTCTGAGTGCCTATAAATAGGCCTTGTGCTCATTTGTTTCAGAGGTTGGAAATTTTGGAGAGAGGCGAAGCCCTGCTGGATTGAAGACTCAGATTTAAAAAAAAGATCACAACTTTGAAGGCTTGGAGATTTGGACTTTCAGATCCGGTGCTCGGCGATCACCAACGCCAAATAAGGCAGGAGTTCGAGAGGATTGGATTTGAGATCTACACGATCACACTCCGGATCTAAGCTTGGTTCTTAGATCCCGAGATTCGAGCGGTTGTTTCCTTGGTGAAACAATCCCTCCCGGCTATTATTCCCTTGGTGGAATATTACCCGTCATATCGTGTAGATCCGACCGGATCGAGATCACGCGGTGGTCCACGGCAAATAACCCCGGCGCAGGCAAAGAACCCACACAAAGCGAGTGACCGCAAAACAGGAGCTCGCGATTCGTTCGACACAAAAGGAAAAAATTGTAATCTTTACTTTGTTTTCTTTGATTTTTCATTGTAACCGGATCTTATAAAAAGACCGGATCTTTGTAACGCATAAAGTTGTTAACTGAGATAGCAATGATATCAACAATGAAGAAAGCTACGATTTCTCCCGCGAACAGGGGGTTTGACTAAAATAAGGAAAATTGTAATCTTTACTTTGTTTTCTTTGATTTTTCATTGTAACCGGATCTTATAAAAAGACCGGATCTTTGTAACGCATAAAGTTGTTAACTGAGATAGCAATGATATCAACAATGAAGAAAGCTACGATTTCTCCCGCGAACAGGGGGTTTGACTATTAGAGGTGGTTTGTTAACATAACAGAGATCTGGGAATCTATCGATCTATTGGAAAGAGTCAATAGATTAATTTTGTCAACGATATGATTTTAACATGACATGCGAGAAATTGCGATCAAGGTAATTTGAGGTTTTATCCCTCTATTAGAGAGAGTTGATAAGTTAATTTTTGTCAGAGGTGTAATGTTAACGTGACAAGAAGAATATTGCTATTGTAGCAATTTTGAGGACTTATCGCTCTATTGGAGAGAGTTGATAAGTGGATTTTTGTCAGAGGTGTAGTGTTAACGTGACAAGAAAAATATTGCTATAGGAGCAATTTTGAGGACTTATCGCTCTATTAGAGAGAGTAGATAAGTGGATTTTTGTCAGAGGTGTAGTGTTAACGTGACAAGAAAAATATTGCTATATGAGCAATTTTGAGGGCTTACCGCTCTATTTGAGAGAGAGTCGATAAGTGGATTTTTGTCAGAGGTGTAGTGTTAACGTGACAAGAAAAATATAGCTATTGTAGTAATTTTGAGGACTTATCGCTCTATTAGAGAGAGTCGATAAGTGGATTTTTGTCAGAGGTGTAATGTTAACGTGACAAGAAAAATATTACTATTTTCGCAATTTTGAGGACTTATCACTCTATTGGAGAGAGTCGATAAGTGGATTTTTGTCAGAGGTGTGGTGTTAACATGACGGGAATTTGTTGCGATCGGAGCAACTTTGAAGACTTATCATCCTATTGACGAGGATTGATAAGTGGGTTATCAGAGGTGTAGTGTTAACGTGACAAGAAGAATATTGCTATAGGAGCAATTTTGAGGACTTATCGCTCTATTGGAGAGAGTCGATAAGCGGATTTTTGTCAGATGTGTAGTGTTAACGTGACAAGAAGAATATTGCTATAGGAGCAATTTTGAGGACTTATCGCTCTATTGGAGAGAGTCGATAAGTGGATTTTTGTCAGAGGTGTAGTGTTAACGTGACAAGAAGAATATTGCTATAGGAGCAATTTTGATGACTTATCGCTCTATTGGAGAGAGTCGATAAGTGGATTTTTGTCAGAGGTGTAGTGTTAACATGACAAGGAGAATATTGCGATAGGAGCAATTTTGAGGACTTATTGCTCTATTGGAAAGAGTCGATAAGTTGATTTTTGCCAGAGGTGTAGTGTTAACGTGACAAGAAGAATATTGCTATAGAAGCAATTTTGAGGACTTATCGCTCTATTGGAGAGAGTCGATAAGTGGATTTTTGTCAGAGGTGTAGTGTTAACGTGACAAGAAGAATATTGCTATAGAAGCAATTTTGAGGACTTATCGCTCTATTAGAGAGAGTCAATAAGTGGATTTTTGTCAGAGGTGTAGTGTTAATGTGACAAGAAGTATATTGCTATAGAAGCAATTTTGAGGACTTATCGCTCTATTGGAGAGAGTCAATAAGTAGATTTTTATCAGAGGTGTAATGTTAACGTGACAAGAAGAATATTGTAGTGTCTCGCTGGGGAGGACTTGCTAACATATTTATCATCGAAGTGATGAGTTGTGATACTTGTGATTTGAACAAGATTGTGGAATTTTATCACCCCATTGAAAGGAGTTGATAAACTGAGTATTTACTACTCTGTTAGGGAGAGTTAGTAAATTGATCATGATTTGAACGATTTTGGAGACCTATTGTTCCCTCGATAAGAATCAATAAGTGGATTTTGACAGAGGAATTACTGTTACAACGATGTAAACTAAATTCAAGCTCTGTGAGGATGACATCTGTCTGTGGCGTAATATTAACCTGACGGGGATTTAAACTCTGCTGAGGAAATACAGAAGTTTAACAATGCCATGCTAAAAGAGTTCATGAACTTAAGAAATAAGTATCATGTTTCGCCAATACAAAGATGGATCCTTTGTTTTAAATAATCACAACACAGGGGTGACCTTTGCGTTGAAGGTTCGAAACGCAAGGTTAAGAACTCTTATAACGCAGGGCTAGGCCTGGCATTTGGGATTTGAACGCAGAAGTGAACTCTGCGTTAAGATCTAATTGATCTTATCAATTAACGCAAAAGATTGCGTTTCAGAGTCGGTTGGGATTCTTTCTTAGAATCCCAAACCGTTTTAACAGCTTGACGGCTGTTATAAATAGCCCTGTAAGGTCACATCAAGAGTCATTCGACTCTTTTGCCTTGCTTAGTTCCAAGAACGAGATTTCTCGTTTGAATTTTAGTCAATTTTCTGACGAACTCCGTCTTCTCCAATTAACCACCCGCATGGCGCCCAGGAGGATGAGTGCGGGTTCCAAGAAGGCCGCCAAGGCGGCTTTGGAAACGTCGCCGGTCGAGAACACCGGCGATGTCGCAGCCCCGACGAGCGCCTCGACACTACCGTCGCTGTCACATGGACCTCGTTACTGTGGTAAGTGGTGGCCATGGCAACTTGTTTCAACAAGTTTTCTAAAAATCCTAGATGGGTTTTCATCAACGAGGAAGATGACTCGTTTCTGTCTGAAACGCAGAGTTACAACTCCGTGTTAAAATCAAAAATGCAGACTTAGGACCCTGCGTTTAGGAATCATAGAGCTAAGTCTCTATGTTAAAATTAGGAATGCAGAGTTAGGACTCTGTGTTAAAATTGAAAACGCAGACTTAGGACTCTGCATTTGAGGAAACATAGAGTTAAGACTCCTATGTTTGGGTATGAAATTTGAACGCTGGACTTGGCTTCTGCGTCTGAATATCATAACGTAGGGTTTAACATCTGCGTTCAAGTATTACAGCGCAGGGTTTAACCTCTGCGTTCTAATATTACAGCGCAGGGTTCAGCCTCTGCGTTCAAGTACTGATACAAGGGTTGGAACTTGTATTTAAAGCTTGGCACGTAGAATTTACCCTTCGTGTTTATTTCGTGTTAGCAACCTATTTCTGCTACTAACTATTGCTTCTGATTTTACAGTGCTTTTTCCCAATGTGCCACTTCTGCCGGAGCAGCATTTCAACTACACTGATGATCCAGAAGTGGGGAGAGCTTTTAGCCTTCGCAGAGAGATTCCTCTATGCACTTTTCCTAGCTTGGAGCGGGCACATTTAATTAGGTTTGCTGGGTGTTCCACCCTTAGGGCTCTGATCACTGATGTGTATCTAGACACTCCTGCGGGTTTGGACCAGTTCGTCAAACCATCATTTTTATTCGGAGACCATATATCCGCCGATGGACAAGTTGGGTATGTCGAAGATTCTCGGATGCTACGAAGAGTCGATGATCAGTTGCTTTTTCTTCCAAGCATGAAGAGAATGTACCCCCTTTCATACTTCCTGAGTGTTGGTGGTCATAGGGGCTTGGCCTTCGATCTTGTCAAGGAGAAAGAGAACATCTCATTTGGATCTGGTCAATCTTCTCGTGTTCAAATTGGCGGACAACTCAAAGGTCTGAGACCTGGTTGTTTTGAGAAAAAGGGCTTCGCTCAGGAGACACCTCTTCCAGCGAACATTTTCGTGCGCCAGTTTATTGTTGCCCGAGGCGAATTTCCTACACAAGCCTTCCGTTCTCCTGGCTGGTTATTTTATGGAGAAGATGGCTGGTGGACCCGGATGGTTGATTTTGTTCTGGAAGAACTTAAGGAGCCCCTTGCTCAGTCTGGCCTCACGATACCAGTACAGGCTACAAGACGCGAGATCATTCAGAACTATCCCTGCTTCTTTGCTATGCTGGAGCGGTACAATCCGGATAGCTGCACCTTTTTCACACCTGTTGGGGAGTTGGGATTTGCTCTCCATGAGATGCATGTGATATCGGGATTATCCTTCGGGCAAACGCCCTATGAAGAATTTATTCCCACCACCGAAGAACTCTCCCTCCTGAAGACTGCTCAACCAGAGATATACAACACCTTTTGGGAGTTGATATGCCATTTCTACATCTGTGCTCAGGTTGCTGGGATGCGTGGTGGTGGTCTTATGCACACTGCCTGGGCAGATTACTTATTTTAGAACCTGGGTCAGAAAGACTTGATGGTGACCCGACTTGCTGTAAGCTCTGCTAAGAGTATTAAAGCCCGCATCAAGACCCCTAATGCTATTTATAAGAACACGTGTTTGGAAGATGGATTTGAAGCTGACAGCGAATTTGAAAGTTTTCATCATCAAGCTGTAATTCCTATTTCTGACACGACCCTCCTTGCCGGCTTCTTGATGCTATGGTTGAAGCGGTGCGTCGTGCCGTCGAGAACGGCTGAATCAATCTTGGTTGAGGTCGTTTACCCAGCCGTTCTCTTGGCTCACGTAAGACCTCTAAGTCTTGTCCCTGCAATGACAGGTTGTATGCAGAGGGGCTTACGGGATTTGATTTCTGAACTCCTAGACGTCAAGGAGATGAATGTTGCTGGGAAGAAAATTTAGAAGACTTCTCAACCACGCACACCAATGCCTTATACTTATTTAGTAGCTTGGTTTGTGTTGCATTGTCCCTCTTTGATGACGGGGATTGTACATGATAGTGAAACTTCTGTTCCTTTCATCCAGAGACTTGAGTCTGCCACGTGGACGTCCGTGTACATAGTCCGGGCTAGACAACTCTTGTCTTTGGAAGACAAGTATGATCTCTTTTGCTGCCGCCCTTGTTTTGATGGGGCTGAAGAAGAAGGCCCGAAGTTTGGCGACGTGGTTTTCGAAGGATCTTCGCTTTTAAACACAGGGACTTTCCAATGGCTTCTTGCTATCAGGGTGGGCTACCTGGTCTTCCGACTAGGCGAGAAATGCATCATTGAGCCATATATTCCTTCGCGTTTTGCTCGACAATTCGGGTATGACCAGCTTTATGTTGGTAACCCTAACCCGCGATTAGCTCATATTGGGAATCTTTACGAAGGTGCTCGTGCTTGGTATTTCTTTTCTGCCCGAGGGACTCATGCACAGTTTACTCTGCCTAATTTGTCGCCTGGTTGCTCTACCGTAGCGGACTTCCGTGATTGGTTTGACAAAGCTTCTCGAATCCCCGAATATGATATATATACCTCATGCATAAATGAGATCCGGGAATTTTATAAATCGAGAAGTGGTTCTTCCAGGACTCGATTACCAGGGATAGAGGATTATTTGTCCTGCGAACGAGAGGCATCCGGAATCGAGGAGATCCTAAAGGAATTACCCGCTGCTAAGCCTTCTGAAGAAGAGGACACTAAAGAAGCTCTCGAGAGAACACACCCTCCTGAGCCTCGCTCCTTGAGATCATCAGGGAAGCAGGCTCTTACTGCTGAGGAGGAAGGTGAGTATGAGAAGAGGATTCGGAAGTGAAAACCCGTTGCAGCTAAGAACTCCAATAAAGCCAAGTTGATGGGGGATGCCATAAAGTCGGCACGTGCTGCATCTCCTAAAAACAGCGGGGATACTACGCTTCCAGCTGCTCCTCCTAGTCCTGAAATACCAATAGGTGGGCAGGGATTGACCGTCCCAGGGTCAGTGCCAAATATGCCCGAAAAGTTATCATCTGAAGCTGCACACACCCCCACTCGCACTGATTATGAGAATTGCTTTATTTATCCGCCGACTGCTCCACCCCCAAGCTCGGAAACTTTGAGGAAGCTCATCAAACAATTGGAGTACTGGATGCAAATGACTATCGATGTCGTTAGTCTCGGGGACGTGAGTTTCAAAGTCTTTGAACCCCATCTGCTGGAGTGTCTCACCAAGATTAGGAACGAGGGGAATGCCTTGTGGAATGAACATTGTCGCGAGAGCATTATTATTCTGGAATATGAATTGGAATTCGTTTCAATGCTACAACCTGACGACATAGAACCAGAAGTGGATCAGGCTCTTTCTGAGGCCAGGGCTTTGAAAATACAGCAGCAAGAGGCTCTTCAGAAGAGTCTATCCGAAACAGATTCTCGTATTGCTCGCCTACGCGGGGAACATCTTCAAGTACAAGTGGACTTGGGTAGTTTTGCTGTAGGTATTCGGGATACTGCGATCGAGCTTACCCATGCTTGGTATTGAGCAATCTCAGATAACTGCTCGATTAGCGGGCGACATGGAAGTTATAAAAGGGTTAATTGCTTACTGTGGCGGGCTTTTCAAAGGCTATTGCGATGAGCTTGTTGCTGCTGACAAGATTAGGCGAGAGATTGCAGAAACAGCAGCAAATGAAGAGGAGCTCAAGAGCAAGATAACAGAGGAAGTCAAAAAGGCTCGTGAGGAGAAAATATTGGCGCTGAAATCTAAACTCAAGTCTTTTAGACTGATGAGTCCCGATGCTTAGGACTTGAATCGCTTTTTAGCTAGGGAATAAATTTGTATCATTTGCATTTCGATTGTCTTCATTTTGTATTCAAATCAATAATATTGAATGAAAATGATATCATTTTGGCTTTCATCATCTCTTTTGTTGAAATATGATTCAGGACAACGAAAGATAAAGCAAGTGCCATGAGTATAGTGTTAACTTGGCATGAAATCAAAATTCTCTTTATTAGAATAATTCTAGAAAATTTTAATCGTCAGAGGTTTAATGTTAACATGATGAAATACAAGACAGAAATACACTATAAATAGGCAACCCCCAGCCTGATTTAGCTGGGGTTTAGGGGGCTACATGATTTATGGGAAATATCTTTTAAGGAACTTCCCATTAATTGGCATCATGAGCCTGTCTCCTTTTTGATTGATGAGGCGATACGCTCCATTCGAATAGACTGATTCTATTACGAAGGGCCCTTCCCACTTAGGATTGAACTTCCCTTTGGTTTTGTGAGTCATTACCATGGGTCGTCTGTTGGCCAAAACTAAGTCGCCTTTCTTGAAAATCTGTTCCTTGACCTTTTTGTTGTAGGCTTTGAAAATACGGGCTTGATATAGCTCAATCTGTTGCTGAGCTTGAAGTCGTTTGTCGTCTAAGGCTTCAAGTTCTTGCAGACGTCGTTGATGTTTCTCTTCTTCTGTTAGTCTAGTTGTAACTGCGACTCTCAGAGAAGGGATCTGAATTTCTAATGGCAATACAGCCTCGCAGCCATATACCAAAGAAAATGGTGTAGCTCTTGTAGGGGTCCTCACCGTTGTGCGGTAAGCCCACAGGCATTCTCCAAGTCTTTCATCCCAATCGCGCCGGCTCTTGGAAGCAAACTTTTTGAGAAGCTTCACTATGATTTTGTTGAAGGCTTCTGCAAGACCATTTGCTGGCGGATAATATGCCGTAGATGCGACACTTTGGATTCTGAATCTGTCAAAAAATCTCTGAAACCCAAAGCTGACGAATTGTGTCCCATTGTCGTGAACTATCCGTCTTGGGACTCCAAAGTGATAGATGACGTGATATTTGATGAACTTGATCACGTTTGAAGTCTTGACTTCTTTCAACGGGATGGCCTCCGCCCATTTGGAGAAATAGTCGGAGGGGAAATCGGTCCTACTATATCCATACCCCACATTTCGAAGGGCCAGGACGCCGTTGTGGGGTGTAAGTTCCCAGGTGCTTGATGGATGAAGTCCCCATGAATTTGGCATGCGTGACAATGTTTAGCGTAGTCGACTGCGTCTGAAAACATTTTCGGCCAATAATAGCCAATTCGTCGGAGGCGATCCCCTAATTTAGCTCCGGGCTGATGAGCCCCACACATTCCGTCATGAGCCTCTTTGAGGCCTTCTTTCGCTTCCTTTCGGGAAAGGCATCGAAGTAAGACTTCATCATGTGATTTACGATACAGGACTTGAGAAACTGCATCGTAATAGAATCGGAGGGCTTTTCGTTTAATTGCAGCCGCTTCCTTAGGATCATCAGGCAAAATTCCATATAGGGCATAGTCGATATACGGGAATCGCCAATCCCTAGATTCGAACTCCATAAATGTCGTACAGACTTCTCCTGACGTCGTCTCGTCTGGGTTTTCCTCCATGGGGATCTTGTAAGAGTATAGTTTCCGTCCCGCGACTGGAATCATTGTTTCAGCTCCCGGTGGCAATGCTAATGAAGTTGCCAAGGAGGCTAGAGCATCTGCATACGCATTCTGAGCTCGTGGTACATATTCGATAAAGAAACCTTCGAACTTTTGAGCTTGCTCTAGCACTGCGAAGTAATACGGGATCAAATCCTCATGACGTACTTCGTATTCTCCTCGGACTTGATTAACGATGAGCTGAGAGTCACCGTAAGCCTCAAGGTGCCGAACATTAAGTTCTTTAGCAAATTGCATTCCTAATAGCAGAGCATTATACTCGGCTACATTGTTGGTGCAGGGTTCGATTAGGGAAAATCCCCTTGGGATTACGTGGCCGTTCGGAGAGATTAATACTACTCCTACTCCTGCGGTGATTGCTCCATGAGGGTTTGCTCTAGACGCACCGTCGAAGAATAACTTCCACACTCGCGTAGCTTCCTGGGTGACGCAAGCTTCAGCGACTTCATCAGGTAATTCTTCGTACAACTTAGACGTTCCCGATACTGGGTGGTCGGCTAAGAAATTTGCCAATGCTTGACCTTTGACCGCCTTTTGAGGCATGAATTGCATGTCGTATTGTGACAAGAAAATGGCCCACTTTGCGAGTCGGCAATTTAGAGACGATGGTTTCATCATCAGAACTCTCAAGGGATTCACCTTTGAGATGACATGAATAGTTTGTCCAACTAGGTAATGTCGCATCTTTTGAATTGCGAATACCAAGGCGAGATATTCTTTTTCGACCGGATTGTACCGGTGTTCGGCTCCCATCATAGTCCTACTCAGGTAATAGATGGCTTGCTCTTGACCTTGATCATTGTTCTGAGCTAACAAAGCACCAAGAGAATGATCCATGGCCCTCACATATAACAGGAATGGTTTTCCTGATATTGGGGCCACGAGAACTGGCGGTTGAGTTAAATATCTTTTAATCTCTTCGAATGCTCTTTGACACTCTGCATCCCAAACAAAGGATATTCCTTTCTTCATGAGCTTAGAGAAAGGTTGGCAGCGCCCTGACAGATTTGATATAAATCTTCGAATGTAGGCCAGTCTGCCTTGCAAACCTCTGAGCTCTTTGAGATTCTTCGGAGGTGGCATGTCTTGGATGGCACACACTTTCTCTGGGTCAAGAGAGATTCCTTTGGATGTGACGATAAATCCTAAGAATTTTCTGCTTGATACTCCGAGGAACAATTTTTTCGGATTCATCTTCAGCTGATGTGCTCGCATGATCTCGAACATTGTCTTCAAATCTATAAGATGATCGTCTTTACATTGGCTCTTTACTGCTATGTCATCAACGTAACACTCGATCTTCTTTCGTAGGTGTTCGTGAAAGATTGTGTTCATTGCACGTTGATAAGTTGCTCCTGCATTTTTTAGGCCGAAGGGCATCACTGTGTAGCAATACACCCCTAGTGGTGTTCTAAAAGCAGTATGTTTTTCGTCGTCCGGGTGCATCTTGATCTGATTGTACCCAGAAAATCCATCCATGAAAGACATCCTTTCATATCCGCAAGTGTTATCGATCATGATGTCAGTGATAGGAAGAGGAAACTCATCTTTTGGACAAGCTGCGTTAAGATCGTGGAAATCAATGCATATCCGGACCTTACCGTTCTTCTTGGGAACTGGAACAATGTTGGCCACCCAGTTAGGGTGTTGTTCTTCCCTAACAAAACCTGAGTCTATAAGATTTTTAACTTCTGACTCAATTGATTCCATGATCTCTGGACGAAACCTGCGTTGTTGTTGTTTAACGGGCTTTGTATCCGGATCGATGTTGAGACGGTGCATGGCAACCTTCGGGTCAAGGCCAGGCATATCTTTATAATTCCAACGGTGCATGGCAACCTTCGGGTCAAGGCCAGGCATATCTTTATAATTCCAAGCGAATACATCTATATACTCTCGGATGAGAGATATAAGGTCCTCTTTTTCGGATGATGATAGGTCTTCGGCTATAAAGATAGGCTTGGGGTCAGACTCATCTCCCATGTTGACCTGGATCACCTTATCTTCAGTGGGTGGTTCGCGTTGTTCGAAATGCATATCCCACAAGATGTTAAGACGTTTGATCCAAGGATCGTCGGTTGATTCGACTAACTCTTCGTTACCCCCTGCATCTTCGTCGGGGTGGCTAGTTGAAACCATGTTTACAGTCAAACTTTTAAAGAAAGGTCCGACACTAACGTCAGATTCCCAGGAAGAGGTTCCAGATGAATGATCCTGACACAAAAAATTACTGATTTTATTTTCTGAGGCAGGGGGAGTTGTGACATAACCTAAACCCCTTCCGGTTTTTTGATAGTAATCCGGAGGTTTTCCTCCAGGGGTTAGAGACATCTGGATTGGGGTTCGCCTACCTTTCCCGAAGTTCAGACCCTGTTTCTCATTAAAGTTATACCCTATTTGTTTCATTAAATATATAGAATTGGGTTCGTGGTAATGGAATTGGGGAACTCCGTCATCTTCCTCTGAACTTCCTCGTTTGAGTTGTTCGGGTTTGACTTTACCAAAACAGATAGGCTTCTGCCCTTTCTTTTTGGATGGGACTTTGAAGAAAGCCTTTTGTGCGTCTTCTGCTTCTTCATCTGAAGCAAAGAATGATTTGATAGGCAACGTAAGTGATGCCTCTTTGCACAGTGCGTGCCATGGGTTGGTACCTGCATTAGAATCATTCTCTATTGGTTTACTTTTAGAGGACACATCAGGCAAGTACGCTAAACGAAAGTCTTCATTAATGCACCATTTACCCTCGCTCGGTACATTATTATTACTCTCATCCTGACCTATTACATCTAAGTTTAGTTCCCACGGACAATCTTCTTCTGGATCTGGTTCAATGTCAGCTTCGTTTCCGCTGTCCACCTCTTCTTTCTCTTGAGATTCTAGATAGAAAACGGAATCAATGTGAAAGTTCTCCACCCCTCGGAAAGGGTATTTTTCCGCAATCAGGGTTCGAACTTCTCCCTCATCATTGGCATATTTCATGACCTGATGTAGGGTAGATGGGACAATGCGGTTTGCATGTATCCATGGTCGTCCTAGCAACAGATTGTAGGAAGTGTCCGCGTCTATGATGTAGCATGTCACCTCGGATTTGAGGTCTCCAATTTGGCATTTGAGTTTTATCCTCCCCAGGGGCCGAGTGCTGTTTGCATTGAACCCGAAGATGGTGGTCTGGGTAGTGTGCAACCTGTGCATAGGGATTCCTAAGATCTGCATGACCCTATAAGGCATGATGCTGAGTGCGGAGCCCGGGTCAACCTGGACACGACTAATTTTGGAAGATCCGATATACCCCGTGTAGTACAAAGGTCTGTCGTGTTTGTGTTTAACCTGCATATATTCTTAAGTAAACGATATACAAGGTAAACTTCTTGCAGCTTGCAGACATTGCCGACAAGTTTGATCTTCAGAAGCTTCGGGAATTGGAATGACTTGGGTGATAAAGCTCTCTGTATTCTTCAACGCTTCAATTAGAGCTTCCTTGGTGGTTTTGGATAACCTTAGGAGCTCATATAGCGTAATTATGGCTGGTATGTTGGCCAACTGTGCCATGACATTGAATTGGAAGGGAGTGCTCGACTCCCCGGATTCCTGGTGAAGATTTCGATTAAACCGGAGCTATTTTTGTTTCCCTTTATCGGTCGGCTTCTTTGGTACAGAACCCCCAGCGTCTTAGGGCTGTTCTTCAGCTTCTTGAGTATTCTGGTTGTAGTCTTTCAAGTAAGCCTTTCCTGACCGAGTGCCAGGGTTGTCTCCTGGGTATGCAGCCAGGGCAATCCTCTCTTCCTCTGAATCTGTGAGGGTCTTGAGGTGATCATCGTTCTCAGTAATGAAGGGGCTAATCATGTTGGAAGACTTAGCCTTGCCTCCTTTTTTCTTGGATGAGGTATTCGTCCACTATTGGTCTCCCACTAGATCAGGATGGACCCACATAATTTCTCCTTTCGAGGTGGTGAGGGGTATCAACCCCTTGTCTTTTTGACTGTGCAAGTCAGTATTCTTCAGGCGCATTTCTCCCTTGTGGATGGGGACAACGCCATCTGCGGTCGCCACCAGAGGGAAGTCACCGAACTGGACTGCTATCATGTTGGTAGAGACAGTCTTTTGCTCAGGTTTCAGAGTAAGCACTTTGGCGTCCACCAAATTCTGGAGGATGTCCTTAAAGACGTAACATCTTCTGGTAGAATGCCCCAGGAACCTGTGATAGCGGCAGTAATTAGGGTCATCTACTTTCCCTGCCTCCTCTGGCTTCCTAATTTTAGGAAGCTGTAACTTGTTATTCTTCCGCAGTAGCTGGAACAAGGTGTCCACATGCTCCTCCTTGAAGGAATACTGTTTGGGCACTTTTTGCTTATTGGGTGCTTTGCCTTGCTTCGTGGGCGGCGGTACTTGCGTGTAGTCATCTGCTAAGGTCTCTTTTCCCTTAGACCGCTGGGCGTTGTTCTGATTGCGTTGCTGTTACGGTTTGGGCTGTGCAGCTTCTTCGGCTTTCACCCGAGCGACAATCTCTTCGGCTTGTTCTCCTTGTGAAACCAATTGTCTCCAGGAGCGACATTCTGCTACTCCCATTTGAGCCAGGAGTTGTGTCTGCAAGTTGTGCCTGCAAGTTTCAACCAAAGTTGATTAGGTCATACCTGAGGGGCACCGCAATGCCATGCTGTGGAATCTCTTAACATAGGTCTTGATAGATTCTCCCTTCTTCTGCTTAGTGGCGAGAAGAGTCGGGACTGAGACCTCTGTGTCGTCTTCAAAGAATCTGGCCAAGAAAAGCCTTTCCAAATCTACCCATTTCTGAATAGATCCAGCAGGCAGTTTCATAAACCACTCAAAGGCGACACCTTTGAGGGTACCGATGAATAGCCGGGTTAGAATGGCGTCGTTTGCCATTACATCTCCAGTCTGAGACTTGAAGTAGTAGATATGCTGATTTGGTGATCCTGTACCATCAAAAGGTTGCAATGTTGGAGCTTTGAACTTCGGTGGGTATGGAGCTATATCCCACTCAGCAGGGTAAGGCCTCACCACTCCTTCTTCATGGAGCTCACTTCTGTTGGCTATTGCATTGAGGCGAGCTTCCAGTTCATCCATTTTAGTGGACTGAGGATGCAGTTCTTTTTCCATCTCCTTCTCACCTTCAGAAGAGGACTCCAGGTTGTGAGTCTCACGGTCTGAATGTTCGTGTGCTTTTTGTTTTCCCTTTGACGTTGTCTTCCGGGAAGATTCAGGGTTTTGGCCTTTTTCTGCCAGAACCTGGGCCAACATGTCCTTCAATTGGAGAAGTGTCTCCTATTGTGCCTGGAGCATGACATGATGTTCGTCCACTCTTTTGGCTATGTCCTCGGGGTTTCCCGCCATGTAAGCAGAAACCTCTTGTGCTCCGAGAGAGCTTGAAGATTGAGATTCAGCTATTGCCGAATGTTCATCACTTGTTGTAATCCCTTTGGCTAACTTTTGATAGTTAACCGGGCGAATAGCTCCTGTCCGAGTCCGAGTATGCCGATATACTCCTTCGAACTGGTCACAAATTTCCCTAACAGTTGGAGAATGACTTCTTTGTGACTCATCAGAATCGGAATGTGAGGCTCTTCCTCTGCCGATCATGTTGATAGTAACCTCGGGATAGTTGATTTCAAAGGTCTTCTTCTGTCGCCGTTGTCGTTTGGGAGGCCTAGTGACATTCGTCGACCTATTAAAGACTGATTGCCTAGGCGTCGGTGAGCAACAGCTGCATTCAGAGAGGACAGCGGATATGAGCCGCTCACATTGGCATGAATGAGCCACTTGCTGTGTTGGCCTTCCTCTTGACAGCAATTCATGCAGGTCAGAGACCTGAGATAGATCTCGTGAAGGTGGGGATGGAACCCCCTGCCCTTGGGTGGGTTGGACATGAACCTTTAATCCATGTTGTCCCCCTTAAACCTTACGGACCATGTCGTGTTCTTGAGACGAAACACGAGGATCGCGTTTAGGTTTATAAACACGAGGTCGAGGCCTGTGTTTGACTGATGGAACAGATCCTTGTGGATCTTGTCCTGATTGAACGCACACTTGTGGTGTGCGTCTTGATGTTGAAACAGACCCCTGTGGGTCTTGTTTTGGTTGAACACAGTTTGGTTGTTGAAACAGACCCCTGAGGGTCGTCCTTTGTTTGAACGCACACTTGTGATGTGCGTTTGGTTGATGAGTCAGACCTCTGAGGGTCTGGTTTTGATTGAACGCACACCTGTGGTGTGCGTTTGGATGATTGAATAGACCCCTGGGGGTCGTGTTTTGGATGAACGCACCCTTGTGGTGTGCGTTTGGCTGCTTGAACAGACCCTCGAGGGCCATGTTCTGACTGAACGCACGGCTGTGGCGTGCGTTCGGATGATTGAACATGCCTTTGGAGGTCACGTTTTGGGACGCACTCTTGAGGTGTGCGTCTGGATTGAACAACACGCCACTGAGGGTCGCGTTTGAGCTGGATAACCCGAGGCTCATAGTCAGGTTCATTGCCATGAAGTGTGCGTTCTGGAGCAGAAACGCAGAGTTCGGGCAGATTTTCAGAAACGCATTTCTTGCGTTGGGCCGTAGCTCGGCTATCCCGCAGATATGCACGCCGCATGGATCTTCTCCTTCGTCGAGTGGCAATTTTCTTAGCTTGTTTCAATGCCTTGGCCGCAGCATCATCGGCGTTGATTGGGTTTTCCTCCGACATAGGTCTCTTTTGACCTATTATGTGCCGTAGTGATACGGGTGAGGAGTCTTCAACTCGCAGAGCGAGTTTAAGGTCTTGGCCAAAGGAGAGGGCTTTCTTTGGCATCTCAGCAGTAGTGACGACCTCCTTAGAGGTCTTGTGGGTATCACGCCTAGCTTTAGGGCTAAGCGACCCAGAGGAGAGGGCCTCCTCATACTTGGCTTGGTCGAACTCTACGACGAGAGTTTCGACGGTGGTTCCAGTGAGGTGAACGTCAGATTGCGCCACCACTTCTTCGTCAGAGAAGCTAGTCCCCAGCGGAGTCGCCATCTTTTGTTTGTTGGAAATTTGCAGTAAAAAGACAATGAAAGAAAATTGACTTGTATTCCTCTCAAAATCAATTACAATTTGGATTCCGATTACAAAAAAGAGGAGAATGAATTTGATTCTCCCCTTTGTTTAAAACTGGGTTCTTCTTGGTAGCGATGGAGTGCCTCCTTCGATTGCTTGTGTCGAACTTGCTCTCCGTTGATGATCCGACCGTCTTGATTCACTGGAACGATTGACTTGTTTGATCAATTCGGTTTAGAACTCTTAACCAGTTTAATAAACTCAGAGCGAGTTGAAAACTCTAAAAAGAGTTGTTGAGAACCGAATAACTGACTTGGTGTAATTACCTTGCGTTGTAAGTTTAATTACCAATTCTTAAATGAGTTTCAGAACTCAGAGTGAGTTGAAACTCTGTAACAAAGTTGTTAGAACCGAAGATTCGGTTAATAGCCAAGTAAATCCGCCGTTGGTGAAGGGATTCTTCAAGATTTGATTAACTGATTGCTGATCAGTTGTTTGATCTCTTGGAAAATCACCTTCTCTATGCGGTTAAGCTGCTGAGATTTGTTAACCTTATACGGTTTTGATGCCAGCACATGTCAACCTTCTACTCAATTGAGTAAGTCGGTTATTTATAGGGGGATTAGGGGTGTAACAAACCCCTAAATCCGCTCCTAAGTGGGCGAAAATCCCTCAGAACGTGGGATAACGGTTTTGAGGCCGTTCAACTTGTGTTTGAACAAGTCAAAACGCCCTAATTGGCGTTCTGGGCCTTAACTCTGTGTCCAAGGCTTGAGACGCAGAGTTAAATCTCTGTTAGAGGTTTGGGACGCACAGGCCGCTTCGTGTGTTGAGTTCTCAACTCTGCGTTCTGGATTTGGGATGCAGTGTTGAGTGTTTGCCAAAGAACGCACAGTTCGTGCGTTTTGTGTTTTAACTCTGCGTTGCAGAGTTGGATGTCTGTTGGAGAACGCACAGTTCGTCTGTGTTTTGAATTTGAGGAACACAGAGGTGAGTTCTGCATTTGAGAGAGGTTGTTGACTTGTAACCTCGTCCATTGTAACACTGCAAAGGCTACCGCTTATTGATCTTTGCTTGTTATAGGATATGAGAGTCGTCAGATTGTAACTCTCACTGTTGATTGTGAAGGTAACTGAATAGAGTTTTCATCAGTTGTCGGAAGCGTCGTTGAATTGTAACTCTTCTCTATCTGTGTGAAAAGTCCTCTATTTGTGACCTTCATTTGTCGGCATGAAAGCTATTTGATTGTAGCTTTCATCGTTGAAGCTTGACGGGAATCAATCATCCATAGTGATTTTTAGACGAATATTTGCCCACAGCTCTCTACCAAGCAACTCACCAACTAAGTCCAACCTTTTATTTCTGAAATCATTACACTGCTCATCAGCATCTCTAATAGTTGCTAATATAATATTAGTCATGCTGTTGTCGCAGCCATCAAGATCAATCATCTCAGAGATGAGGCCGTGTTTATAGCGGTTGCAGAGTTGAGGATGCAGTGATTATAAAGTCATTTGATTGTAACTTCCATTATCAGGGCTTGATAGGGATTAGCTATCCATTGTGATTTTTAGACAGCCTACAGAACCCCCTCCAAAGTTTTCGAAAGTTCGCGGTTGACTGGGACGAATTTTCGAGGAAACTCGCCGTTGCACCTTAGCTTCATATGCTACAGCCACTCGTTCTGCGTTGGCAATTCATCCTAACTCTCTTGATCAGTTACAAAGTCGTGGCTCTGGCGAGCATGATCCACAGGGACGTGTTATTTGTCATCATTGTCACCGATCCGATCATGTTAAAGCTAACTGCTGGGACTCATATGAAAAGCCAGAGAGCTCTCTGCAGGGTTAGGGCCATGGAGGAGGCAGTGGTCATCGTGGTGGCCGAGGAGGTGGTAGAGTTGATGGTCATGTTGGTAGCTTGGGTGGTCATGTTAACCAAGTGTTCATTTCTGAGGCTTAACCTTCAAGTGATTCTTGATCAGTAACTGTACTAAGGGAGGAGATAAAATCTCTTCGTCAATACTTGTCCGAGCACTCAATAAATTCTAGCATTATAACCCTATCACTGATGGTTCTTTGAAGCAATCTCCTTCTAGCTCATCCAATTTGCATTATGGTCACTTTGTACAATCAGGTACCCCACGTAAAGATTGCACTGCACTCAATTGCATCAGCAAGCCCCTTACTTCCCCTTGGATCATAGATTCAGGTTGCTCTAGTCATAGACAGGGTCTTCCAATGAGTTTGTTTCTTATACCCCATGTTCAGGTTATGATAAGTTTAGGCTAGCTGATGGCTCTTGTTCACCAGTATCTAGCACAGAAGTCATCAATTGCACAACACCCTTGCATTTAAATTTTGTACTACATGTTCCTACATTTCCCACTAATCTTCTATCTGTTAGTTCTTTGACTAATTCTCTAAACTGTTCTATAACCCTTTTTCCTAAACATTGTGTATTTCAGGAGCTGCAGACAAGAAACATGATTGAAACTAGTAGAATGCATTATGGACTCTATTATTTGGGGGGACAAATATCTGGGAATAGCACTAAGGGAGGCTCAGTCAGTTTGGTTGCATCATCTTCGAGCAATGTTGTTACAGAACTTCTTGTACAACACCGCAGACTTGGACATTTGTCTTTTACCATTTTATTGAACATGTTTCCGTCACTTTATGTAGTATGCAATAAGGATAAACTTATATGTGATGCTTGTGAGTTGGCAAAACAAACAAGGAATGTTTATCCATCTATTGGGGCTCGTAGTTCGAATATTTTTGATATTGTTCATTCAGATGTTTGGGGGCCATAAGGAGTCTCATCTTACGCAGGGTACAATTGGTTTGTGATGTTTATTGATTGCCATAGTTGTGTGACTTGGATATATTTGATGAAAAACAAAGATGAGGTTTGTGGATGCTTTAGAGAGTTCTATTTGTTGGTCAAAACACAATTTGGTGCCAAAATCGAGGCCCTTCGGATGGATAATGGCACTGAATATATCAATAGAGAGTTCAAGGAGTACTTTAGTGTTCATGGTATTCTTCATCAAACTACATGTTGATACCCCGGCTCAGAATGAGGTGACTGAGAGAAAAATCGTCACTTGTTGGAGGTGGCATGTTCGCTCATGCTCACAATGAATGTGCCTAAGTACTTGTGGGGCGAAGCCATTTTGATAACCGCATATCTTGATCAATCGAATGCCTCTGCGTGCACTAGACTTTCAGACACCCATTGAATGTCTTCAGGGAGCTACTTCTTTTATGGTTTCTCCAAAGATATTCAGATGTGTTTGTTTTGTTCGGGATCATCATCCTACTGTTAGTAAGTTGAATGCTCGGGCACTAAAATACGTTTTTGTTGGCTATTTGACAACTCAGAAAGGATATAAATGTTACTACCCACTTGACCGACGGATGATAGTCAGCATGGACGTCACCTTTCGGGAGTCCGAACCTTACTTCAGCAGCCCACCAATAGCTTCGTCAGATGTAATAGATGGTTCAAATGTCGACTCGGAATTTCTTTGGTCTCCCAATACTGTTGAAGCTGGTCGAGAAGAGGGGGACTTAGACGTTGAAGCTCAGGGGGGGCTGCACAGTGGTGAAGTGGAACCTATTGATTCTGAAGTATGGCAAAGTGTCTAGCTACCTTGTCCTGCCATTGAGTTTATCATGCTTTCTCCAGCAACCCAATCTTCCTCTCTTTCGTTGGCTCCATCTTATGCATCGTCACCTTCAATGACGAGGAGCAGTGGTAACTCTCCTGAACCCATTCCTTTAGTGTTTGATTGTCTAAATATTCCTATTACTATCCGTAAATCCTCTCGACCACATAATCCTCCTGCTCGTTATCGTCATGATATCGCTAACTTTGTTTCTTATGAGTCTTTGTTTCCTTCATATAAGTGTTTTATAGCTGCATTGTCATTTGTTTCAATACCTTCTAGTTGGAAGGTTTCTATACAAGAACCCAAGTGGAAGGAAGCCATGCTCGAGGAAATGCATGCTCTAGATAAAAACCAGACATGAGAACTAATGCCACTTCCAGTAGGAAAGCAACTAGGTTGATGCAAGTGGGTGTTCACAGTGAAGCAAACATCTAAAGGCTACAAGGCCGGTTGGTTGCAAAGGGGAAGACATAGACTTACGAGATGACTATGATGAGACCTTCTCACCTGTAGCAAAGATGAATTCTGTTCAAACTCTGATCTCTTGTAAAACTAACTGTGAATGGGATTTGTTTCAACTTGATATGAAGAATGCTTTTCTATATGGTGAGCTTCAGGAGGAGGTATATATGGAGATCCCACCTGGGTTTTGCTGATGAAACTATAGTCAGCAAAGTTTGTAGACTCCGTCGATCTCTTTATGGTCTGAAACTATCACCTCAAGCCTGGTTTGATCATTTTTGACAAGCAGTTCTAGATATGGGTTATACTCAGAGTAACGCCGATCATTTCTTATTCTTCCGACATCATGGGAATCGGGTGGCCATATTAATCGTGTACGTGGATGATATTGTGCTTACGGGTAATGATGTTGAAGAAATTACTTGTTTGAAGTCTAAGTTGGCCAAGGCTTTTGAAGTAAAAGATCTTGGACGACTCAAATACTTCCATGGGATTGAGGTTGCACAATCCAATAATAGGATTTTCCTCTCTCAACGGAAGTATGTCCTAGATCTTCTGACTGATAGGGGTATGTTAGGGTGTCATCCAGTGGAAGCACCAATTAAGTAGAATCATCTGCTTGTTGTGGATGCAGGCGTGTCAGTTGATTGAGAGAGATACTAGAGTCTGGTCAAGAGGCTTATCTACTTGTCTCACACTCGACTAGACATTGCTTTTATAGTTAGCATTCTTAGTCAATACATGCATGATCCCCGTTCACGTCATCAAGAGGTTGTATATCATATCCTTCGATACCTGAAGGGCTATCTAGGTCAAGGCTTATTATTCTCACGAAATGGTCATCTAAAGTTGGAGGCATATATCTATGCTGACTAGGCAGGATCGCTAGATGATTGGCTCTCCACATCCAAATATTTGCAGGCTGTCTAAAAATTATTGCGGATAGCTGATCCCCACGAAACACTGTTGTTGGAAGTTAGAATCTGACAACTTGTACGTCAACCGACAAAAGTTATAATCTAACGATTTTCACATCAGCAAACAAGAGTTACAAATTGACGACTCTCGTGTTGTCATGAGCCAAATGTAAGGACTACAAGATGATGGTCCTTACAACGCTCTAAGAAAAGAGGTTAGAAATTGACGATGTCTTCGAACTAAAATGCGAGGGTCATCCCCACGTTTCAATCTCAAAATGTGGATCTCACCTCTGGGTCCCAACTACCAAACACGGGCCTCACTCCCGTGTTCTAAGCTTCAAACGTGAAGCTCAGACCCGCATTTCATAGGTTAAATGCGAGGATCGTTTCTAGAATGCGAACCTCACGTTTGACTGATTCAAACACATTTTAAATGGTTCCAAAACCATTTTGCACGTGATGAGGGTATTAAACCCCTATTATGGAGCTATTTAAGGGGTCAGTTACACCCATTAAACCCTATAAATAGTTATGTTTATAGCTAAAAAAAGGGTTAACTTGGTTAGAGCTTGATTAAGGCTTTTAGAGAGCTTTTGACTTGGATTTTGAACCGTGTTTAGGTAGAAGAACTGTGAGATCAATTATTCTCTGATTTTGGCCAAAAAAGGATCAAATATCTTTTCTGAAATTAACTCTTTTATAGAGTTCTTAAACCCATTTAGAGTTCTAAACTTGTCTCGCAAGTTTTTCCCGACGTCTAGTCAAGAGTAGACAACGTTCCATGAAGCAAAGTGTTCGCATTGTCAACGGGATACAAGATTCAAACTCTCATCGCCACCAAGAAAAACCTAATTTTAAACAAAGGTAAGGATCTTCATCGATTCCTTCTATCTTTTCTAAATTGGGAAACCGATAAGGAGTTGTAATTTCTTTTTCTAAGTCAGTTAGAGAGATTGCAAAGAGAGCTTGTATTTATTCTTTTCCTAAGTCAGTTAGGGAGATTAATACAAAGTTTAATTTTCAATTTTTCTTCTAATTTTTTCCATAAACAAAAGATAGCAACTCCACTGGGGAATAACTTTTTTACTGATGAAGAATTGGTGGCACAATCTGACACCAACCTCGCTCGGACTACAGTCAAAACTCTGACCGTAGAGTTCGACCAAGCTAAGTATGAGGAGTTACTCTCCTCCTGATCCCTTAGCCCCAAGGCTATGCGCAAGGTCCGCAATGTCTTTAAGGAGACTAAGGTTCCAATCATAACCAACTCGCCAAAGAATTGTCTTTCCCTTGAATTAGACTGTTCAAACAGTCCTTCTTCAGAAGGAGATGACTTAGCTCTAACTGAACTTGTCAATCGAGTTAGAGGCCCTTCACCCATGGCTAAACAAAGGATATCGAGTCACAAGAGGCCCATCGTCATGGCTAAGCTGATCAATACAGATGGTGAAATCGCTACGAAAGCCTCAAATCAGGTGAAGAAGAATGCTGCTCAACAAAGGAGAAGATCCCTATGACGAGCACAACTCCGAGAAAGCCGATCCTCCAACCAACGCGAGCTCAGCGTTTGTGAGCCTCAACGCGATCTTGAGCCTCATGTTTCTACTTTAGAATGCGAGCCTCACATTTATGTGCCCAAGCACAAGCCTCGCGAAAGCTAGGTTGAACGCGGTTCTCAATGGCGTGTTTCACAACCAAAATGCAGACCTCAAGTTCGTGTTGAACGCGGACCTCAGGCCCACATTGCTCAAGCAAACCGTGACCCTCGCATTCCCAATGACAAACGTGATCCTCACATTCCTTCTCCTCAACATGACCCTCGTGTTTCAATATTCAAATGCAACCCTTGCGTTTCTAATGCTTAACGCGATGTGATCCGTCGTGTTCAAAAGGGCCAACATGGATTTACGATACATGTTCACTAGGAGCCTGTATCAAGGCTAAAATAGTGCAATAAAAATTAAGACAAGCAACAAACCATAAAATGAACAACAGTAGAAATAGAGATAGAATTAGGAGCCTTGTGACGCACGATGTGTTAACGAGGTTCGGTCCGCTAACCTATGTCCCCGCTCTCCACTCTCGAGGAGAAATCCACTACATAACCTGGTTTGGAAGCCGGAACTTCTTCTACACAACAATCTCCTCACGATCTCACAACTACACAGTTGATCTCCACAAGATCACACTCACACACAGTTGATCTCCACAAGATCAAGTTCTCAAAACAGTAGTAATGGTGTAAGAACTCTCTCTTTACAATGTCCCTATGGCAAAAAGAAAGATTAAACTAAAGTTGGGATGTGAACTTGAGAAAACACAGAAAACAGGTTTTGAAAATTTTAGCTCTCAGTAAACAAAGTCTCTGGTTTTTCAAAAGCTTGGGACAATGAGGAAGAAGGAGTGTATGAGTTTAAATAGAAGAGAAACAGATGTTTGAAACCCATACCCTAATCCCCGAAAACCTAGAAACAATCGGCGCTGAGATTGTGTACAATCGGCGCTGATAATTGTACCAGAAGACCGTTTGAATTAAGCGGTGATCGACTGGGCTATTTTCGCGGTCGACCGCGAGACAGCTCAGAAACTGAGAAAAGGTCAAGAGACTTCTGCGGTCGACCGTGGGAAATCTCGAGCTCACGGTCGACCACGACGGTCGACCGTGAAAGTTTCTGCTGCCCACTGACGAATGAACTCAGGCGCGGTCGACCGTGGCGGTCGACCACAAACTGATACATACAAAAACACTATTTTTGACTCTCTTAAAAAATCTGTAAAATATTCATTTGACTTATAAAAATTATAAAACTTTGTAAAATGTTTTTGACACTAAAAACAAATTGTTTGGAAAAAGAATTTGCTAATAGGTCCTCATACTTGAGAAAAATAGTATTTAGTGAAAAACGCTCAAAACTATAAGTATGAAAATGTGTGTGATATCCCAATAGCTTCAGATAAAATCTAAACTATTTGCCTACATATTAGCACTAGAGAGAAAATAAAAACTAGCTAATATCCTCACGTATAATACAATTCTTTGAGTCTTGATATAGCTTGAGTTTGATGAACCTTTTTATTGTATTTGGTGTTTTTGAATGAACGTTGCTTCATCACTATGCCTCCTCCTCCTTTGGATATTATCGTTGTAGCGCATATTCTATCCAATCCTCCATAAGTAGCACTAACATGCTTGATGTATATATTAACTATATTTTTATTTAACAAGTAATTAGTACCGACAATGGTGGTTGTAAAACATCATCAAAACATAAGGGCTAACAATCTCCTCCTTTTTGATGATGATAACCAATCATTATATAAGAGAAAAATAAATATAGCTTATATATAGTAGCTCCCCCTTACTATGTGCATAAATGAGGAGATTTCTCTCCCCCTTTATCACCATCAAAATGGGGTAAAAAAAATAAACAAAAATGCATGTGAAAGGCAACTAAACAAGCAAGCAAGTAGAACGTTTACATAGTGCATAAGCCCAAACCATTTCTTATGCGACAAAAATCATCTTCACCAAGAGGCTTGGTAAATATATCCGCTAATTGAGATTTTGTGCAACAAACACAAGGGATACATCTTGTCTCTCTACATGATCGAGTAAGAAATGATGGCACACATCAATATGCTTGGTTCTAGAATGCAAAACCGAATTTTTTAAAATATTGATAGCACTAGTGTTATCATAAAAGATTTTTGTATTTTGAGAAATCAAATCATAATCAACTAAGCTTTGTTTCATCCACAAAACTTGGGCACAACATAAGCCGGCAGCAATGTATTCCACTTTCGTAGTGGATAATACAACATAATTTTGTTTCTTAGAAGCCCAAGAAACAAGAGAATTTTCTAAGAATTGGCATGTTTCACTCGTACTCTTGCGCTCTACCTTACATCCGGCAAAGTCGGCATCACAAAAACAATATAAATCAAAAGAGGTGCTTTTTGGATAAAATAAACCAAGAGCAATAGTTCCATGCACATATTTAATAATTCTCTTAACGACAATCAAATGAGATGCTTTAGGAGAAGCTTGAAAACGTGCACATGCACACACACTAAACATGATATCGGGTCTACTAGCGGTGAGATAAAGAAGACTAACTATCATACCTCGGTATAGTTTTTGGTCAACATCCTCACCACTATCATCCGCATCAAGATTGACACTTGTACTCATGGGAGTTGGTGCATGCTTAGAGTTATCCATATTGAATTTCTTCACCAATTCTCTAGCATATTTGCTTTGAGAAATGAATATCCCATCCTTAGTTTGCTTGACTTGGAGCCCGAGAAAGAATGTGAGCTCTCCCATCATGCTCATCTCAAAATGATCTTGTATAACCTTAGAAAAATCCTTACAAAGATATTCATTAGTAGCACCAAAAATGATATCATCAACATATATTTGCACTAAAATAAAATCATTTTTTTCTCACAAAAAGAGTATTATCAATTTTTTCTTTAGAAATACCATTGTTAAGAAGAAAACTAGAGAGACGAGCATACCAAGCTCTAGGAGCTTGTTTCAACCAATATAAAGCTTTTTGAACCCGGTAAACATGATTAGAAAAAGCATGATCTATAAAACCGGGGGTTGCTCAACATATACTTCCTCTTCTATAAAACCATTTAAAAAGATACTTTTAACATCCATTTGAAATAATTTAAAATCTTTAAAGCTAGCAAATGCCAAAAACATCCTAATAAATTCCAACCTTGCAACCGGTGCAAAGGTTTTGTCATAGTCTATGCCCTCCTCTTGATTGTATCCTTGGGCAACCAAACGAGCTTTATTTCTAGTAACAATGCCATGTATATCAAGCTTGTTTCTAAAAACCCATTTAGTACCAATAACACTAGCATTATTAGGTCTAGGAACTAATTTCCAAACATCATTTCTTCGAAAATTATTTAGTTCATCATGCATAGCTAAAACCCAACATTCATCATTTAAAACATCATTAACTTTCTTATGTTCTAATTGAGATAGAAATGCAACATTACCACATTCACTCAAAGCCTTTGAGCGAGTAACAACCCCTTGTGAAGGACTCCCAATAATTGGCTCCTTTGGATGATTTGATACGAATTTCCATGCTTTGGAGAGTTCTTCTTGTACATGAGTGTTGGTGCTTTCCACATCTTTTTGTGCTTCTATTGAGGGTGTATTTATAGGTTGCATAAGTTCAAATCCTCCCTTAACATCATCATCATCTTTCCTAGGTAAAATAACTTGTGAACTAATATTAGTCTCATCAAAAGTAACGTTTATAGATTCTTCAACAACAAGAGTTCATTTGTTGAAGACCCTATAAGCCTTACTTCGAGGAGCATATCCTAAGAAAATACCAACATCAATTTTAGAATCAAATTTATCATGGTGATCTTTTGTGTTTAAAATAAAACATTTACAGCCAAAGATACGAAAGTAACCAATAAAAAGGAAATTTTCCATAAAATAGTTCATAAGGTGTTTTCTTAAGCTTTGGTCTAATCAAAACACGATTTAAAACATGGCAAGCCGTATTGACGGCTTCCGCCCAAAAACATTTAGGCAAATCAAAGGAGTTTAACATAGTTCGTACCATCTCTTGTATGGTTCAATTTTTTCATTCAACAACACCATTTTGTTGTGGTGTTCTAGGAGCGGAAAACACATGAGTTATACCACGATGAGCATAAAAATCATAAAAAAAATATTTTAAAATTCACCACCATGATCACTTCTAATTTTAACAACTTTCAAATCCTTTTCATTTTCAATTCTTTTAACATGATTTGAAAATTCATCAAAACATTCATCTTTTCTTGTAAGAAAAATTGTCCATGTAAAACGAGAAAAATCATCAATTATAACAAAAACATAATGTTTGCCTCCAAGAGAGGTAACACGCATAGGACCAAATAAATCAAGATGAAGTAATTGCAAAGGTTTAGAAGTTGATATATCATTGATTGATTTAAAGGTAGACTTAGTTTGTTTATCTTTAGCACAATCTTCGCATATGGTATCTTTGATGAAATGCAAATTTGGTAACACTTTAACAAGATTTCTCTTGGACAATTTGGATATCAATTCCATGTTTGCATGTCCAAGCCTCTTATACCAAATCCAAGGGTTTTCATCAATTGCCGCAAGGCACTTCACATCTTGATTTACTAATTCATTCATCTCAAAAATATACACATTAGATTTTTGATTAGCAACAAAAACAATTTTTCCATTCATACTAATGTTCGCGGGAAAAATTGCTTTCATTGATTCCATTGATTCCTTTGTTAATAGTTTATCGGTTACAAAGATCCGGTCTTTTTATAAGATCCGGTTACAATGAGATCAAAGAAAAAAAATAAAAATTACAACTTTCCTTCTTTGTCGAACAAATCGTGAGATCTTGTTTTGCGGTCTCTCGCTTGTGTGGGTTCTTCGCCTGCGCCGGGGTTAATCCGTGGACCACCGCGCGATCTAGATCCGGTCAGATCTACACGGTATGACGGGTGCTACTTCACAAAGGAAATAACAGCCGAGGGGATTATTTCGCCAAGGAAATAATAGCCCTAGTTATCGAAATCGACCAAGCGAAATCGAGACTCTTCTCGGGATCAAAAACCAAGTTTTGATCCGGAGGATAATCGTGTAGATCTCAGATCTGATCTCTCTCGAACTCTTGCCTTATTTGGCGTGGATGATCGCCAAGAACCAGATCTGGAAGTCGAGTCTTCTAAGTTTGAAAATCCGAAGGTGAGTTCTCAATCCAGCAGAGTTTCAGCTCCAAAATTCCAACCTTCTTCAACAATGAGCTTACCTCTCTATTTATAGGCATTTAGAACCAGATCTGGGCTCAGATCTGGGCCCGGATCTGGGCTTAGCCCAGGTGGCTCGGCCACCTAGGGGGCTCGGCCACCGAGCCACCTATAGGTGGCTCTGTAGGCGTATAAAACTGCTTATAGGTCCCTTAGCACAGCTCGGCACAAACCGACGAACCATCGGGTGACGTATCTAAACACGAACGTTAGTCCACAACACCGAAGCCAAGTGACACGCAACGAAGCGGATTAACGAGGCGACGAGGTTAACGGATCGCACGCAAGCAACGTAATGCATCCATTCGCGTGTGGAATTAAGCTAACGGCTCGGTGAGTCAACGAGTCATCCAACTACGGAACGGATTTGAACTCAATCACCGAAACGGATTTACTGCCATATCGGGATCCGGACTGCCAAATCAGGATTCAGATCAACGGCAAAGATCGGATGAACCGATAAACCGCGGAACCGGACAACGGACACAACGGCGCCACACCCGGGCGACTCGGCCAAAGCCGAACCACCCAGGTGGCTCGGTGTCTCGGCCAGGGCCGAGCCACCCATAGGTGGCCGGCCACCTGTGGCCGACCCAGATCTGTGCCAAGGCACAGATCTGAGTGCCTATAAATAGAAGAGGTTGGTTCATTTGTGAAAGGTTAGAATTTTTGATGGCGAAGCTCTGCTGAATTGAGATCTGAACCTTGGAGATTTGAAGCTTTGAAGACTTGCTTTTTCAGATCCGGTGCTCAGCGATCATCCACATCAAATAAGGCAGGAGTTCGAGAGGGATCGGATCTGAGATCTACACATTAACTCTCCGGATCAAAGCTTGGCTTTTGATCCTGAGAAGGCTACTATTTCCTTGGTGAAATAGTACCCCCGGCTATTATTTCCTTCGCGAAATAATACCCGTCATACCGTGTAGATCTGAACGGATCTAGATCGTGTGGTAGTCCACGGATAAACCCTGGCGCAGGCGAAGAACCCACCAAAACGAGTGACCGCAAAACAGGAGCTCGTGATTTGTTCGAAAAAGGAAAGTTGTAATCTTTTTTATTTTTTCTTTGACTTTGTTGTAACCGGATCTTATAAAAAGACCGGATCTTTGTGTAATCGAAAAACAGTTGCCAAAGAGCACAATGAATTCAATGAAGAAAACTACGATTTTTCCCGCGAACAATCTGGCGACCACAGTGGGAGCCAACGATCTCGCTGCCGAGATCGTTGCGTCGCAGCCGCGGATCTCGATCCCGGTCGAGGAGGAGGTCGAGTATGAAATCGACCAACAAAAGTTCGAGGAGTATCTTTCGTCCTCGTCCGGATCCACCTCCCCCCGCAAGTCCAAGAAGTTCTCCTCCAGGAGAAAAGTTCGTTGGTACGAAGAAGTTCAGAACGCCAACGAAGCTCTCACCCCAGCTGACGCCAAAGTTGCGTCAGGTGAAGTTCTGCCGACCTCCAACCAGGTCAACCCTGTTCTCGGCGATGCCTCCACCGTTGAGGGCGTTGTGACTCTCTCGAAGAGAGCCCGCCAAAGGTGACGTCAACGCCTGGCGCGACAACTCGCAAAGGCGATGGAGTCCACCGACGGAGTCCGCTATCACGCGGTCAACGCCTGGCGCGACAACTCGCAAAGGCGATGGAGTCCACCGACGGAGTCCGCTATCACGCGGATCTAAAGAGCAGGAGAGGCAAACAACTTCAACTACCGATGGATGGCAGCTCCTCTAAGCCGCCAACGAACGAATGGATCCGTGTCAAACGGAATCGTTCGACGCTTGATGAGCGCATTCGCAAGCGCCGCGCACTGTCAGCGCAAGCACGGGTTCAAGTCCAGGAAGCCCGCAGGAGATTGCAGAAAGAGGTGGCGAAGAAGCCGCCACCAACCCGCCAAGTTTGGAGGCCAAAGTCTGAAGTGGCGATTCAGGCTAAGGAGCAACCTTTGCAGCCTCCAACCAAAGTTCAACCTCCGGCGAACCAAGCTAAATCGCCAAGAATTCCCATAGCTACTCCGGGAGATCATGCAGAATCATCCCGAAGAAAGAAGCCAATTTTGGAGCGCCTTGGTCCAATTCACGATGAGAGAGGCAAAGCTCCAGTTCAAGAACGTTTGGGCCCATTGAAGAAGCCCCGAACGACTTAACATGCTGGGGGTCGACACCACCTTCAGCATGACAAGGAGTTCAAGGTAGTTGCGCACGCTAATTTGCGCATCGAAGTCCAGGAACCCACTGAGAACTCACGCCCAAAAGGGCATGTCTCGAGGTGTGTGACTTTTGAAAGCCCGAAGAAGGCAGTCCGCCCTCAGAAGGAAACATTACCGTCTGATGACGATAACATTATACCTGAGAAGTCATACTCACACACGATAGGTTACTGTGACTGTCAAGCTGACGAGTTGTACTATCATGATGGAAGTACGAGAAAAAACAGGAAGAGGAGTCCTCGAGGACTAGAGACCCAATGCCCCTGTTCCAAACTCATTCGGGCAGTATTGTCGGAGTGCAATTGCACCAATACAGTTCCTGAAAGAGTTTCGGTTTTCGAAAGACTTAGTGCCGAAACGCCAAAACCAAGACCTAGCCGTTTCCGACGAAGAAGAAGAGTAGTCGAAGATAGAGAATTTCCCAGGGTCACCACCAATATGACCAGCAAGGGGACATCGGCACGGGATAATCTCGAGTCGATTCTGAAAGCATCCCGGCCTATAACCCGTCTGCAGTCCGGAACCATCAAGCGAGCAACCTATGGTAGGGTTCGGACAAGACTCCCTTCAGAAGATGAAGAATCGGATGCCTGCTCTGCTGTCGCATCAGATAATACAGTATCCAGCGAAGGACAACCCCGCGAATCATTTATGATAAGCGCGGAACAAGTGGCCAAGATGCTTGAAGAGGCCATGGCTAAACAACAGGAGACCTTCAGGTTCGAAATGCAGATGGCCATGCAGAACATGAGAGAAATGCATGACCAACAAATCCAAGCATTGACGAACCAGCAAGGAGAGCCAAGTCGTCGTAACCCGGTTAATCTGGAAGATGAGGACACAAATGAGACTCATAATGCCAATAATCCTCCCGTCAATGCAGGGGGTGGTAACGAGAATGCTAGCGAAAACACAGGTGAAAACTTGAAGATCAAGAACCTCGAGAGTAAAATCAATACATTGATTTCCGCTCAAGAGATGAAGAAAACAGGCATTCCCTGTCCATACCCAAGAGAGTGGGAATCGATCCCATATCCGGCGAAGTTCAATCTAATTAACTTCACACTGTTTAATGGGATGGGTTCACCTACTCAGCATTTGATTTACTTCAAATCGCACCTGGGGGTTATCTCTGGTAATGAGCCTCTGATGGTACGGTCCTTCGTTGGCACTCTTCATGGAGCCGCCTTCGATTGGTATCGCCGCCTCAAGCTAGGAAGCGTGAATAGCTGGGACGACATGGAAACTAAGTTCCTCGCTAATTTCTTCGACGACGACACCGAGATATCCATCAGAACGTTGATCGACGAGAAACAAAAGGACGGGGAATTGGTGGACACCTTCGTCAAAAGGTTTCGGAACAAGGCGATGATCTGCCGGGACCCGATCACTGAGGAGTTTATTCTCCAGACTTGCCACAACAACCTCGCACTGGACGTGTTGGAAGCAATGGGGACAGCACCGTCCAAAACCTGGAAGGATTTGAAGGTCCGAGGAGAGCAAGCCGAGCGGTTCCTCAGAAGGAAGAAGGCGAAAAGAGGCCAACAGGCGAATAATGCTCCGCAACAGAATTTCGTCCCACGAGGGAAAGGTAAGGCACATGCTAATGCAGTTGATGCTAATCAAACTTTCCAATTGCAACCTCAGCAACAGCCGCAGCAACAAGCGCAACAACAATCTCGGGGGCAATGGCAACAACGGCCTCAGAAGCAGAAATCTTCGGAGCCGAGGTTTCCTAAAGTGTATTCCTTCAAAGATGATGAAGTTCTCGGCATCTTTAAGTACCTATTGGAGAATAACAAAATCCAGCTGCCTGCGATCGTGGATCAAGAAGGGGCTAGCAAAGTGATGGATCTGAAGTATTGCGCACCCCATAGAGCGGTCCATCACCCTACCAAGTCATGCTACCACCTCAAGGATAAGATCCAGGCGCTAATTGATGTAGGCTTCATAACCCCGAAGCCGTCCAAGAATGTCGGAGCGAACGCAGTGTCAATCAGCTTTGGATCGGTGCCCACAACATGGTTCAAACCAGAGCGCATCACCAAAGTAGGAATGAAGACAGTGAACGATGACCCACATGGACAGCGCCAAAAAGGACTTGTGCCACACACAGCCCCAAACGGCGAAATCCTCTGGGTTCATCCCGATCTCATTGAAGACGAACAGTGGGCAACTTCCTCGAGAAGAAAGGGTAAAGGTAAGTCCTGCAATGCTACATCCGCAATCTTTGAGGAGGATGGAGATGAAGCTCCTACTTTTCCGCTCTCTGAAGAAGAACAAGAAGTCTTCGCCACTAGAAGCGGAAATGAATATCATTACAATTATCCACCACCTAATGAGCAGGGGGTGAATAAACGGGGACCAACCAAAACTCTCACGGAGATGGGGGTGATTACGAGTCCTACACCGGGCGAAGAGGCTCGACGACAGCCGGGGAATAAACCGAAAGAGAAGAATCCCCAGGAGGTTCAGAATCCGAAGCAGTCTCGTTTCAGTCGCCCGATTGGAAGAGACAAACCGGAAAGCTCGAAAACTCCACAAATCTTCGATGTAATGGCTCAACTAGCCAACATTCCAGCACGGATAACGCTGTATGAGTTGCTGCGGTTGTCCAAGGAAACCAGGGAGGCCTTGCAAGAAGCTTTGGCCAATTCAGAGGTGTTTCTGACTCAAATCAAGCCGGCGCCTGGAGAGCCAGAACCGCTGAGCCAGCATTGTAATATAGCGACTAAGAACCTTCCCTGCATTACTTTCACTAAAGAGGATATGCAGACGAAGAATTCGAACCATGATCGACCGCTATATTTCATCGGGTACATCGGCTCCAGCAAAGTCAACCGAATCCAAGTGGATCCAGGTTCTGCTGTGAGTATTATGCCGCTTCGCTTGATGCATTTCCTCGGCATCCCAGTTAGCAAGTTGGCGTCCACGGGCACTGTTATCTATGGATTCAACACTAGCGGGTCAAGACCCTTGGGTAAGATCCGGGTAAAGTGTCAAATGGGAGATTTGAAGACAGAAGTCACATGTTATGTGATTGATGCTGAAACTTCATATAACTTACTATTGGGTCGGCCTTGGATCCATAGTAACGTTATAATCCCCTCCACTCTCCATCAGTGTTTGAAATATGTCGACACTGATAATAAGGTTAGGACGGTGGTCGCGGATAAGCAATCATTCAAAGGGTATGAGAATTATTTCACTGATTCTCTCCTTTATGGTAACGAATCCGATACTGAATCATCGGCCCATGGCACGGACAGCGAAGAAGAAGCTGATACCGAAGCCGGATTTGATTACAATGGAGGTTATGTTTTAAACGATATTGTACCCTTGGTAATCAACCTTGACGACGAACAATCGTCAGAGGACAGTTGTAACTGGTAACTTGCTAATAATGAAATAAATAACGATTTATAGTACTCCCTGTCTCTTGATGATGTGATAAAAGAGTTGTATGATAATCCTGATTTGTATATGCCGCTTCGATCGTCCTATGTAACAAAGGAACACCTCCAGCATTCTTTCGGAACAACCCTGGTCATCCCGAACAAAATAAGAGGCGCAAAAGAAGTGATTTACGGTAAAGAAAAAACTCTCCATTACCAGATCATTTCTTAAGGGAAGATGAGGATGATGACAAACCTGGTCAGCATCTATCTAAGTATAGCCTGGAAGCGCGCAAGCTCATGGAAAAATAGGGATATGATTTCACACTCGGAGAAGGTCTATACTTCGATCGAGGTCCTCGTACTCTAGCCAAAGCGGCGTATGTACCAAAAGGGAAACCCGATGATTATTATAAATACGGACGAGAGTTAGGGTATGAATCTTCTTCAGAAGACGAATGCTGCTGGTTAATCAATAACCAATCATCTAAGCAATACAAAGATTGAAATTCGTCAGATTCCTCGGAATGGGATTCCGATACAAGTCTGGGGGAAGCTTTCAAAGCCCTAATAGCGAACATGGCTACAGCTGATCCGTCCACGATGGAAGACGACGATCAAATGCCAACATGGGAAGACCAGTGGGTTCATCACCTGAACATGCAGTATGGTGATAGGTTCGAACAGAGGGAACCCCCCACTGAAGATAAAATAATCCAAGTTAACATGGGTGACGAGGCCAACCCAAAGCCTATATTCATCAGCGATAGTCTTCCCCCAAATGAGAAGGAAGAATTAATTGCTCTCATCAGGGAATATATTAATGTCTTCGCGTGGAACTATGAAGATATGCCCGGGCTCGATCCCAATGTGGCAATGCACCGCCTCGATATCAAGCCGGATGCCAAACCTGTCAAACAACAGCAAAGACGGTTTCGTCCGCAGATTATGGAAGCCATTGAGGCAGAGGTTAAGAAGTTGATCGAATCAGGATTTATCTGAGAGGAGCAACATCCAGACTGGGTAGCTAATATTGTTCCAGTCATGAAGAAGAATGGTAAAATCAGGATTTGCATCGACATCAGGGACCTGAATACGGCATGTCCAAAAGATGACTTTCCTCTCCCGATCACAGAGGTCATTACTCCGACATACATTGATCTTGAGATAATGTCTTTTATGGATGTTTTTCAGGAAGAACGCCCCTCGGTGTCTTTTGCTATACGGTGATGCCTTTCGGCCTGAAGAATGCCGGTGCCACATACCAGCGGGCGATGACTAAGATTTTCCAAGAACATCTCAGGAAAACAGTCGAATGCTACGTTGATGATTTGGTTGTAAAAAGCCGCAACAAAGAAGATCACATCAAGGACTTGAAGACGATGTTTGAACTCATGCGGAGTCATCAATTGAAGATGAACCCCACCAAATCCTTCCTTGGAATGTCCAGCGGAAAATTCCTTGGATTCGTCGTCACCACTAAAGGTATACATATCGATCCTGATAAGGTGAAGGTGATATATGAACCGCAACCCCCTAGAAATCTAAGATAACTCAGAGGATTACAAGGGCGTTTAGCTTACATCCGGCGGTTCATCTCAAATCTTTTTGGGAAGTACCAACCATTCTCTAAACTAAACAAGAAAGGGGTGTCATTTATTTGGGACGACGTCTGCCAAAAAGCATTCGAAGATATCAAAACATATCTGCTGTTCTCATTGCACCGAAGTCGGGTAAACTGTTCTTGATTTACATCAAGGCGATGAACCACTCGATAAGTGCTTTACTAGCACAAGACGATGATAATGGTCACGAACAGGCAGTCTATTACCTAAGTCGGACCTTGATAGGCGCCGAGTCTCGATATTCGATGATTGAGAAAGAATGCCTCGCATTGGTATTTGCAATGCAAAAGATGCGGCATTACTTGGTTGGACAGACGATTTACGTCATTTCCAACGTTAATCCAGTACGGGTGTTTATGACGCAACCGGCCTCTATGAATTGGCGGTTAGCGAAGTGGGCCCTTCTCTTGTCCCAGTATGATTTGCACTTCAAACAACAGAAGTCGATCAAAGGTCAAGCGATTTGTGATCTTTTGGCGGCAAACCTGACAACGGATACGGCAGAAGTATATGATGATTTGCCGGATGAAACCCACGAGGTTAACACTACGTCGCACCAACAAGTATGGTAATTATATTTCGATGGTGCTTCGAGGGCAGTTAATAGGGCAATAACCCCGGGAGGTTCTACAGTTTCCTCCGGAGTTGGAGTTGTCTTAATTTCCCCGGGGAAGCATGTGATGCCTCGGGCTTATTCACTGACTAGTCCGTGTTCCAATAACGTAGCCGAGTACAACGCGCTTCTCATTGGACTCAGTTTCACCAAGGAGCTGGGGGTCGAATATCTCGAAGCTTTTGGGGATTCTCAATTGATAGTCAACCAAGTCCGTGGAGAGTATGAAGTCAGGAACCAAGACCTGATCCCGTACCACCAGGAGGCCATCAAAATATAGTCACAGTGAGGACGCATCAGCTCTGCATACCCATATACGAGAGGGATATTGAAGAGGAAGATGATGGAAACATAAACGCCAAAGAGGTGAATTCAACTCAAATTGGGTCTGAGTCCCGAGATTGGCGTTTTCCTATCATTGACTACGTCCAATATGATATTTTGCCAGAGGATGTAGAAGAAAGGGAATCAATCCGTCGAAGAGCGCCAAGATTCTTCTACAATACTGAGACCCATACGTTATATCGTATAGGGTACGATGGTTTGTTACTCCGATGCCTTTCGAACAAAGAAGCAGAAGAAGTTCTTAAGGAAGCACACGAAGGAGAATGTGGTGCGCATCAGCCCGGTCCCAAACTGTATGATCGTATTAGGAGAATGGGATATTTTTGGCCAACAATGGTTCGTGACGCAATCGAATACGCCCGAGAGTGTCATGCTTGTCAAATACATGCAAATTACATGCACCAACCACCAGAGCAGTTGCACACGTCAACCACATCTTAGCCGTTCGAGACATGGGGCATGGACATCATCGGTCCTATTTTTCCCCCTTCAGTCAAAGGTGATCGATTCATTCTCACAATCACGGATTACTTTTCAAAGTGGGCTGAAGCAATTCCACTTAGAGAAGTGAAGACGAACAACGTCATCAGTTTTATCAAACATCATGTCATATACCGACACGGCGTGCCAAGATGGATCATTCATGACAATGGTCCACAGTTCATAAGCAACACCTTCGTCAGGTTTTGTGACAAGTTCAAAATTGAAGATGTTTCGTCAACAGCTTACTATCCCGCTGCGAATGGATTAGCTGAGGCGTTTAACAAGACAATTATTAAAATTCTTTCAAAGCTCGTGAAGACCAATAAACGAGACTCGGACGATAAACTCGGTGAAGCACTCTGGGCTTATCGCACCACCATACGCACACCTATGGGAGCTACCCCATATTCGCTGGTATACGGATGTGAAGCTGTGCTACCATTGGAGATCCAAATCTCATCTCTTCGGATCGCTCTCGCAACTGAGATGACAACCGAAGAACAACATCAAAAACGTCTCGAAGAACTCGAGAGGTTGGATGAAAAGCGCTTGGAAGCCCAATAACAAATTGAGTTTTATCAAGCCAGAATATCTAGGGCTTTTAACAAAATAGTCCAACAAAGAAGCTTCATGGAAGGAGATCTGGTCCTCGCTGCTCACCGACCAATAATCCTCAACTCTAAGAAGAAAGGTAAATTTGAACCCAAATGGGAAGGACCGTTTGTGATAGACACAGTCTACTCAAATGGCGCATATCGCCTGATTACTCAAGAGGGCGACATGCAATTAATGCCAATAAATGGGAAGTTCCTGAAAAAGTACTATCCCTAGTATATTCAGGATAACCCATTTACTGGGAAGTTCCTTGAAGAATATTACACTTAATATTCTAGAAGATAACCTAAAATCATTTTCACCACCAAAATCCCTCACTGATCAATTTTAATTGGCAGTGAGTCCACCAAAAGTGTCTTTTTGGTCCTCTTGATTCTTTCCATGAACAAGAGGTCCACTTTCGATTCAGAGTCCCCTTTCGATAAACGAAAGAACTCACTTCTCTTTCTCTTTGGTTAAGCCTTCTTATAGTCATAACCTAAGTTGAAATTTCATTTCGATAAACGAAAAACTCATCTTCCAATAACCAAGCCTATAAAGGTAAGTTGTATCTAGATTTCCAGATTCTCGCCGGGAGTGGCAGATCTCCCACTTCAGTTTCTTTTGTGCGCTGGAAATAGAATATAAAATTCTTTCTATCCAGAATCAGGGAATAGAATATAAATTCTTCCTTCTCTTGTTTTTCGGGTTCACCCCCAAAAGAGAGACGGGAAATAGAATATAAAATCTTCCTTTTCTCGCTGATCTTTTCCAAAATTTATCATCTAGCGATTCATTTCCTAGGAAGTTTATCCCGAATCCTAAGCCAGGGATAAGTATTCTGCGCCTAACACGCGTGCGGGTTTAATCTTTTTCCCATAGAAAAAGATCACAGGGTTCGATTCTGGGGTATTCTATCCTGAAATCTAGAGCAAGGATACAGTCTGCGCTTTAACCCGTGCTGCGCGTTAGTTCTTAACCGTTAAAAAGAACACCCGTCCGTATATTCAACATTTATGGCAGATTGTTATTAATACACCAAAAATCCATTCCTTACACGCATTGGGAATTTTATCCTGAACCTAAGAAAAGGAATGCCGACAGCCTAAACCCGTCGCCGGGTTTAGTCTTTCTCCGTAGAAAAAAGACACATCAGGTTCGATTCTGGGGTATTTTAATTCCAAGCCTAAGTTAAGGATATAGTCAGCGTCTAATACACGTTACTGGTAGCCTATTCCATAAACAATGGCGAAGTAATCGTAATTCGAAGTCGTAGCAGCGAGTCTAAGGGAGTTCACCGTTAGCACAACGTTACATGCGGAACGGATTTAGACAATCCGCATGCTAGCCCGATTCAAACGGTAGTCGGTAAAGGCTTATCAAACCCGTTGAAGGCTGGGGGTTGGCCAAAAATCCTAAAGTCAATACCTAACACGTGTCGTCGGGTAGCCTATTCCCGTAACAATGGCGAAGTCTATGTATTCGACGTCATAGCACAAAGTCTCAGAAAATTCACTCTCTTAGCACAACGTTACATGCAGAACGGATTTAGACAATCCGCATGCTAGCCCGATTCAAACGGTAATCGGTAAAGGCTTATCAAACCCGTTGATGGCTAAGGGTTTGCCAAAAATCCTATGAGTATTATGGTCAATCATTTCAAACGGAATGAGGAATCGTAATAAAGATAAAAACCAGTTTCACTAAGAGAATCAAAAGTCAAAGTATTCAGCAAATGAAATCATACATCAAGCCCATGGCTAAAAATCTGCTGACTAAACTTAGACAGCTTCTCATCATAAGCTTGCCTAACAACCTCCTCTGTCTCAACCAACTTCTGCTTCAAGGACTTCAGCTCATCAGATAAAGCAGTATGCGCCTGCTGATCCTGTATCTTCGTCATCTGAAGAATACTCAAAGTCTCCTCTTTCTCACGGAGTTCTCTTCGGAGCTGGTCTATCTGGATCTCACAAGAAGCAATGGAAGAATCAAGCTCATCGAGTGAGGATGACCTAATAGTGTTCGCTGTGAAAATTGCCTTCATTGAATTCATTGTTATCTCAAGTAATTGCTTTTTTTTGTTACAAAAGATCCGGTCTTTTTTAGATCCGGTTACAACGAAATCAAAGAAAAAGAAAAAGATTACAACTTTCCTTCCGAACGAATCACGAGCTCCTGTTTTGTGGTTGCTCGCTTGTGTGAGTTCTTTGCCAACGCCGGGGTTAATCCGTAGACCACCGCGCGATCTAGATCCGGTCGGATCTACACGATTTGACGGGTATTATTTCGCGAAGGAAATAATAGCCGGGGGATTAATTCACCAAGGAAATAATCGCCCTTAGTTCTCGGGATCAAAGGCCAAGCTTTGATCCGGAGTATGATCTCGTGTAGATCTCAGATCTAATCTTTCTCTCTCTTGAACTCCTGCCTTTTGTGACGTGGATGCTCGCCGAGAACCAGATCTGAATGTTCAAGTCCTCAAGTCTTCAAAACTCCAAGCTTAATTCTCAATTCGGCAGAGTTTCATTTTTCAAAGTTCCAACCTTTGAAAAATGAACCAAGGGGGCCAATTTATAGGCTCTCTGAACTGTGCCCGCGCACAGATCTGGGTCAGCCACGTATGGGTGGCCGGCACTGGGCCGAGCCACCCATGGGTGGCTCGGCCAAGAGCCGAGCCCCCCTTAGGCGTTGGGTTTCGTCGTTTTGCATTTTCGGTTCAGTCCGTGATTCGGTTGACTTAGACTCTGATTTGTTGATCTGATTTGGTAGTAAATCCGATTCCTGATTTGGCAGTAAATCCACTTCTGAGTTCGAGTCCGAAACTGATCTTGATTCGATCGTGATTCGTCCGAGTCTGCCCTTGGTTGGATGACTCGTTGACTCTTCGAACCCTTGGCTTGATTCCACATGCGAATGGATGTATTCCGTTGCTTGCGTGCGATTCGTTAACCTCGTCGCCTCGTTGGTTCGTCGGTTTGTGCCGAGCTGCGCTAAGGGATCTATAAACAATTTTATACGCCTACAGATACCCCCTCCAAAGTATTTTAGTCTCGTTCTTTTATAGAAGAATCTGGAATACTTTGGATATGATTGTCCCAACCTTCAGTCGGTGTAACGGGACCTTGGAATGGCTTCTGTTCTTGATTCCTTCAATCCTCCAGGCTATTCGGTGCTTTGTCGAATGTCTGTAAGAGTTCCGGTGCTGCATTTATTGTCTGACCGTTGTCGGAATTTTAAACTTGAAGTCGATTCCTGATTTTCTAATCTTTAGCTCGTGTTTGTTGGTTCAACATAGAACTGACCATCGATTGTTGGCGTTGAGTCTTTATTTGCGACGCGTTGTCCGGCGTAGTGTTGTTGAGTTATCCTTAAGAATATTTATAAAAATATTCTCCAGGAACTTCTCAACCAAAAATAGGGAATAGTTTATACTCATATACCTTATTGGAGTAATTTCTGTGCCCGAATGAGCTGAACCGGCTTGATAATGAGCCAAAAAAGGTAGTAATTAGGCTCAAAAAATTTTCTGATCCTTCCGAATATGTGGGAGAGGCAAGAATAAACCAAGGACTGAATCCTCGGTTGATTTGAAGTTGTTTCGATGCTCGATTCAGCTTCAATTTGATTTCTGGTTCAAACCAGGTCTGGTCCGGTTCAACTTGGTCTGGTCCGGTTCAACTAGGCTTGGTTCAACATTATAAAAGAGGGTATTTTTCTCCTCATTAGGGCCCCCCCTTAACCTTATTTTTGGATTTCTCTTCCCTCGAGCATCCGTTCTCCCTCAAAACTTCATAGTTGCATTAGATCTAGTCTTCCTTTGGATCTTTGACTGAGAAATCCCTCAAAACTTCCATATTTAGATTTTCTCTCAGGCCCCTCGAGCGCGTGGTCTAAGCCTCTTTCAAGATCTGATTTTTTATTGGATCCACGAGCTTTTCCTCAGGTAAATCCTCAACCATTTTAGCATATTTCATGCTTAATTCAATTTATGAATCTGTGGGGTCGCATGCGAGGGTTAGGATTAAGATTTGGTGCCTCGAGCTCACCTTTCAGGGGGGGAGAATTGCAAAAAAAAGAGGAACTTTTTCTGGATCTGATTCCTTAATTTATTTTGCAGGTCACCATGTCTCGTATTGCGAGGGGTCAATCCTCTACCGCGTCGGCTGATGGCGCGCCTCCCTCTTATGCTGGTGAGCTATTTTTGGAAATTTACAAATTAGTCCATTTTTTCTTGGAAATTTGCAAATTGGTCCTTTTCACCCCATTTTGTTCTCCTTGGTGAGGCAATCGGGAAGAGCCTTGATTCTCCTTGGTGAGGATCGACGCTTTAAAGATATGTTTTGCTTGGTCAAAACCATATCTCAACATAAAGGGGGCGTTTTGACGCTGCATTGTGCCTTATAAAGCAGGGATATATTGTCGATATACCCTATCTTATAAGTGCATAATGTGGCCAAATCGTCTCACCTTTTATAAGGCAGTGACTCTATCTTACCCGTTCGTAGGATGAGTTCAACTTCCTTTTATAATTGAGACTAACAACTGTTTAAATGTTTGCTTCCAGTGGAATATCCTTCTGGGGCGTTCTCATCTCACACAGTGTACGGGCGTCGTGGTGAGTATTATTCGACTTCCGACAATTATTCTCCTATCCCAGTCACTCCTCGGTTTGCTTCGGGCACGTCGACAGAGGTTGCCCAAGTGGTGAAGGAAGGTGGACATCGAGCTCTTCGCCAGTTGATTACAGATGCGCCTCTCGTGAAGGATGCCAGTTCGATTCAGCATCTCAGGAAGACCGACTTTTTATTTGGTGACTCTGCCAGAGATCTAGATGCAGTGTTTATTGATGCCGAGCAGTGGCTTCATAAAACTGGCAGTGGTTTCATATATTTGCCGAAGATTCCTCGGCATCGTTCGTTGACTGAGCTCAGGCGTCAGGCTGTGACACGGGAGATGTCGTGGCGCTTGACGGAGGAGCATGAGAGCGTTCACTGCGGATACATCACTCATCAGGCAGCTCCTAGTTCGAACAGGAGTCATATCACTGGATTGCATCCTGGAGTATTGGGGTTGGATGCACCGCCGCGTAACGAGCTTCTTGCCGCTGCTTCTACTTTGAAGAATCGCCTCGCTGCTTTAGGACGGGAGATGCCTGCGACACGTCACAGATTTTATGGTTGGGTCCATTCTTTGGACAAGCTTTGGTGGACTCGCATGACGAAGTACGTCTTGAGCTGATGGAGTGAGGAGTTGCACGCTTGTGGTCTGTATGCAGCCATTCGTGCCACTATGTATGGTTTGCCTGTTAGCACGAAGCATTTCTTCGCTTTGTACGAGCTCTATAACCCGGATTCGAACACTTTTCTGACCCGGCAAGGGGAATTGGGCTTGGCCCTCCATGAGATGCACAGGATTTCTGGTTTGCCCATGGGACAGATGCTATATCAGGAATATTTTCCCTCCAACCAAGAATTAAGTCAGCTGAAGGATCGCATGCCCGACCGCTACGAGACTTTATGGGATCTCACATGTCACTATCATATCGCTTTGGTGCAATCTGAACCTTTAGCGAAGAGGGCTAAATCCCATGTGAGCCAGAAACAGTTTGCGTCTTATTTGTTCAGAAATCTAGAGAGCAATTCTGGCGAGGCTATTTGTGAGCTGGCACCACTCACTCCTTCAGGGGTTAATAATCTACTGAAGAAGGTTGATGCTCATTCCTATACCACTAGCAGTCCTGAGAGTGGTTTTCCTACAGGGACCAAGTTCAAATCATTCTTGTGGCATGCGACCGCGCCGATTCGACCGATGACCCTTCTCGCCGGTTACCTCGCTATCTGGTTAAAGAAATGCGTGGTCCCATATCAGCCTAGTGATATCTGTTCGCGGGGAAAACTGTTTTCTTCATTGAAATAATTGTCATCTTGGATTACAAAGATCCGGTCTTTTATAGATCCGGTTACAACTAAATCAACATCAGGCCGGGTTATCTGACTTTCCGGGTGAGGAATCAGTGTTTCATAGAGCCATACCTACCCTGTCGATTCGCTCGCCAGTTTGGCTATGATCAGCTTTATGTCGGGAATCCACGTCAGCAGCTTCGGACCCACGGTGGTTTGGTGGACGGTCTTCGTGCATGGTTGTGGACCGTGACGGGCTGTACTGGTGCTAAGTTCAGTCTCCCGAGTTCTGAGCGGCAGTTGAACCTCACCTTCTTAAGCTGCAAGTGGTTGTTAGCAGCTAATAAAACTGTCCCTGTAAAGCCGATTGCAGAGCTGGAGGCTGAGGAGGCTTCTCAGGCTGATTCTCGTATGATTTGGGAAAATGCTCGATCACAAAGGGCACGGCACAAGACTCGTCGGATTGACGAAGAGGGAAAGAAGATCTTTCATTCTGCTGATGAAGCTTCAGGCGGAGATCTTGAAGATCACGAGGACTGTTCTGATTGAGGTCAGTTTCTTACTTTTTCCCTTTATCTTTCAGAATTATTAAGCCTGACAATGGTTTGATGTTTCAGGGACCACAGCTGACCAAGATGAAGAATTCCGTCCTTCTTCCCAGGCGAGACCTTCGATTGTTGCCCCTGCCGCTAGGCGGAAGAGATTAGCCCGCAAGCCGCATGTAGTTTCACGAGCATCGGATATGGATTTAGCCGGTGACGACCCTGCTAGTGATGGAGGTAACATCTATCCCATAGACTAGCCTCTTGATCATTCAGAACTTTGATTCACGCTTTTCCATTTCTATATAGGAGAGCGTGGGGAGAGAGAGATGAGTCCTGATCCTGTTTTTCATGATTTTACGTCTTCTGGTGAGCCCGACTCACCGCACCAGGTAGAAAGGCCTGCAGAAGCTGGAGACATTAGGGAGACCGTCAATGTAGGACCCGGTTCGATGAATCCAGGTACATCTACCATTAACAATACACAAAGGAGTTGAATGATTTGGAATTTGTGCATTACCTAATTGTCTCTATACTTCTTGCTCTTTTAGATAATTCGCAGGAGGCAAACGTGGACTTTGGGAATAGAGAGGCTGACGCACCCATAAGAGGTAACTCATTTCTATTGGTTGTAGTCTTTTTATTCTCCTTTCGTACTTATATTCTCTTGTGTCAGATTTCTCGACTGATGATTTTGACGAGGAAGGCTTGCTTGTGGACTCCTATTCTCTCCACTTTATGTATGGTTCTCCTCAAATTGATGACCAGTTGCCTGGAGATGTATTTCCTGAGTCTACGCTCCCTAAGAATCCCGAGGATGGTTTTTCTGAAGGTACGTAGCTCTTCTCAAGTTAATTATAGGATTAGCCAATTTCTGACTACTGCAACTATAATGTGATTATTTGATAGGAGCTTTTGTCGAGACTGATCCTGTTGAGCCGGCTGTGGGACCAACTACACCAGTTGATACACCCCCAGCCGTTACACCTCCACTACCCCCAGTGACTCAAGGGGAAGAAGGTATAAACTGAGCTATTGAGAAATGTTATTTATTTCTTCATCAAGACTTTTGACGGATTTCTCCTTTTTGTGTAGGGCTTTCTTCTCGGCTTCACGTCCTTGTGAAGGAGTTATTATCAGACAGCGACCCAGAGAAGATTGTCATCTGCATAGAGATCCGTTCCTTCTTCTCCTTTGTGAATGCTATGATTGGCAAACTTTTCCACGGCGGGCTTTCTCTTCACCAGTTTAAGCCGTTCCTTGATCTTAAGATAAATTCAATAAAGGATGCAGGGTACCCAGATCTGGCGAAGGCTATTGTCGATGATCTTGACTGCCTAGAGCGTGAGCTTCAGACATTTCGTGAGCTCCGGGATGCAGGTGCCTCTTCATTCATCGCTGCCGAGCTGGATACTCGCTTACAGACATGGCGTGATACTAGGTTTCTTGCTGAGTTCGACATTCAGGTGCAACGGGACCGGGTAGATCGAGTTGAGGCTAACCTTGCTATTAGGTTATCCCCACTCGACGAGCTTGATTCTTCCATTGCTTCTTGTGAGACCAAGATAGACCAGCTCTGAAGAGAACTCCGTGAGAAAGAGGAGACTTTGAGTATTCTTCAGATGACGAAGACACAGGATCAGCAGACACACACCGCTTTATCTGATGAGCTGAAGTCCTTGAAACAGAAGTTGGTTGAGACAGAGGAGGTTGCTGCGAACACTTTAGCCACCACCGAGGAGTCCATCCGAGTTGAGCTGAGGCAAGCTTATGATGAGAAGCTGTTTAAGCTTAATCAGCAGATTTTTGGCCATGTTCTTGATGTATGATTTCATTTGCTGAATGTCTTGACTTTTGGTCCTTTTAGTGGAACTGGTTTTTATCTTTATTATGATACCTCATTCCATTTGAAATGATTGACCATAATACTTTTAGGATTTTTGGCAAACCCTCAGCCCTCAACGGATTTGATTAGCCTTTACCGACTACCGTTTGAGTCGGGCTAGCATGCGAATTGTCTAAATCCGTTCCGCATGTAACGTTGTGCTAAAGGAATGAACTCCCTTAGACTTGATGCTACGACTTTGAATACGTAGACTTCGCCATTGTTACGGGAATAGGCTACCCGGCGACACGTGTTAGGTGTTGACTTTAGGATTTTTGGCTAACCCCCAGCCTTCAACGGATTTGATTAGCCTTTACCGACTACCGTTTGAGTCGGGCTAGCATGCGAATTGTCTAAATCCGTTTCGCATGTAACGTTGTGCTAAAGGAATGAACTCCCTTAGACTTTATGCTACGACTTTGAATACGTAGACTTCGCCATTGTTATGGGAATAGGCTGCCCAGCAACGTGTTTTAGACGCTGACTTATCCCTACTTAGGCTTCGGGATAAAATACCCCAGAATCGAACTCTGGTGTCTTTTTCCACGGAGAAAGACTAAACCGGCGACGCGTGTTAGGCGTCGGCATATCCTTTCTTAGGATTCAGGATGAAATTCCCCATGCGTGTAAGGCAAAACCGGCGACGCGTGTTAGGCATCGGCATATCCTTTCTTAGGATTCAGGATGAAATTCTCCATGCGTGTAAGGCATGGATTTTGGTGTTATTAATAACACCCTGCCACAATGTTGAATATGTGAACGTGTGTTCTTTTTAACGGTTAAGAACTAACCGGCAACGCAGGTTAAGCGCAGACTTATCCTTGCTTAGGTTTCATGTGTTGTGATTGCAGGCTTACTAACATCCATCAAGTCAGAAACTGCCACAGAGACGGGCTACGGCTGCTAGCAGCACTGAGAATGCGGGACCATATGACTCCAAGTCTTAGAGCAATGCGGGGGGGGGCGATATAGATGACCCTTTAGGCCTTCTCGACCGAACATTGAAGTAGCGGTTAGGGAACAGATCTCAGTGGTAGTTGAGTCCCCGGGGCTTCAGCGTAGTAGTAGGAGAGGAAGCGAAAATTGTGTTCTCTTAATATCATCCCTTGGCTCATCCGATCACCGCCGATGATCCCAATGCCCACGACTCGCCTCCCTCCACTCGCCTTGACCGAGCCTCTAGGAGGTAAAGGTAGCAAGATACCCGAGGAGGGGTGTAACGACGATCGAAAGCAAGGTCAGAAGCGCTATCGCTGGAAGCAGAAAACAAAGATTACGTCGACGTTGCGCCTCTGCAAGCCCAAGAGCTACTCGTAATTTTACCAGAGCGTCCATTAATCGCCACTCATCGACAACCTCATTCCTATATCGTACCGAGCTTAAGGGAAAGCTGCCCTCTAAGTCCGTATGACCATTATCGCAGAACGCGCAGGATATAGTGACAACTCTTAAGCGTCTCCGTCTTTAACGCTGCCAGCCTGAGCAGAAGACGTTGCATCGAGCATTACCCATAACCACCATCTTTTAGACACCTCTCCTGGTTCTTGATCTCCCCGATCAACAGCAATCAGTCGGACCACTCCCGCCTTCGGAAATCCTTTGGTTGCGCCCAAACTACACAACCTTACCCTCAATTGCGCGCTACCTCCCGCTCGAATCTCGATCAACGAACCAAAGTGTTGGAAAGCTTAGATTCATATAACCCGTCAAGAGCCTACTCCCTCTCATCCAGCTTCCCGTCATGCCGAAGCAATTCCTCTTTTATGTTGTCCAATTCGGCCCTCCAACGGACTAGCCAAACCTTTTCTTGACCTTACTTCCTTGTCCAACTTCTCCCGGCCAGCTCTACCCACCACTCTAAGGAGAGTCATGCCATATGTTTCAAACCGTGTTATGAACAATGCTCTGCTCAAAAGCTCCCCCAAACTAAGTAAGCTAATTCTCTCGTCCTTTCTCAGACAGATAGGCACGAACTAGCAAACATCTGCGGATGATGCTGCCCCAGGACCAAACCCCAAGATAGAGGCCTTTAACATACCAAATAGTTTTTTGGCACAAATCTGGTCACCCTCAGGGAACCCCTTGGGATCTCGCGTGAACAAGCGGCCTCCATGGCACTCCTACAAGCATCACCTTGCGCCACCTCCCAACATCCAGGATTAAATCTCCTAAAGGATATCTTGTGGAGCTCATGGCTAGAGCCCTGACCTTGTCCTATCATCAATACAACTATTCCTCCATCTGATCATGACTTTAAGCTCATCCTTTTGACAATCCATCCACCACAAAGCCTCCTCAGGAATCAGCAACAGTCATTAAAGCAAAGTTTGCAACGGACAGGTGGTGAGACAGGTTCGCGGACATAGAATAGAAGCAGCTGCATCCGCCTAATTTGCGCGTCCTACTTGGCCAGCTTCGGCAATGACTACCAGGTGCCTTTTAGCTCAACCTGCCAGAGAAGACTACTCTACCAGCCCCACATTACTCAATGGCTAACTTGCAGCAACACAGCAAACCCCTCGGCGCGATTGAGCTCCACGGCTCGATTTCGACCTAGGCTTCCTTCTCTCGACCCTCGTCCTTCCCCACAAACTTGTGAGACAATTTGCTCGTCGCTCGAAGCATTATTGCCGACTGGCTTTCTTGGCGAGCCTAGAGTTCCCCTCAATTTCTTTTGAGGCCTGGGCATTGGCATCCTAGGCCATCGGAACCTGACTCCTCGCCCCTTGCTGCTTCCTTTTACGCACTTCTCCTCTGGGAGGGCAGAAGCCAGGAGACTCGCCCTCATTCGATCTCCAGTGGCAGGGAAAAGATAATGGACACGCCGCCGCCATTGAAGAGACACCATGTCTTAAAAGCTTGGTCCTCTCCCGTGACCCTACATTAGGAGCCAATCTTCTCCATTATCCCGCCTCTCGTGATCACTAAGGGCTGACTAGGATCGATGCGTCTCGACTACCTGCGGCCAAGTCGAGCCACGGCAAAAAACATTGTTAACACCGTAAGCCACACACATACTGCCTCCCTCCAATCCGTCTATCGACTCCAAAGTGTTAGAGACAATATGCGAAATCTCCACTATAGTGGCTAGGAAGTAGTGCAGGTCCATTTTGACCGATTCCCAACGCTGATTAGGTTCCCAAAGTAGCCTCATTTGCCCTGGTCCGAACCCCAACGCATGGCAGGATGACAGATGAACAAGCGCCACCAAAACCCTAACGCATTTTGGGTTCGGAGAAACATTAGAGTTAGGTAGACAACCCCTAAGGCAACATTAACACCTCCCTAATTGAACGATTGAAGGGGCCAGCCCTAGACTATGCCCAGCAAATGGTGCCAAGATACAACGGCACCAAATTCTCACGCATGGCTGATCCACTTAGGCTTCGCCATCTTATCCGTGCAATCGCTATGCTGTGAAAGTCTTTGGCATGCTCGTATCGATAGAGCTTATAAAGCCACTCTATTCACCCAGTGCTACTATCCTTGAAATCGGAATAGGATGGAAGAAGAGAAATCTTCTCCCTCTACGATCAACAGTCGAAAGTTCGAGAAGCCCCATGAAATTTTCTACTTATAAACCTTAGAGGAAATGCCAAAGCATTTTTTAAGACAAGCAAGAGTTCGTTGAAGAAACCTCTTTTGTAGTCCCCTGCCAAGCTATTTATAATTCCACTAAAAGACACGTGCCTAGATGTAAGCGGCCTCTGGGTCTGCAGTATTTACGCCAAACAAATAAAATAGATCAACAGTTCGAATCTGCAAACGGTTCACTTTGAAATACACAACGCCACTCCTTATTGTACTCCACACTACCACTCTTGAAAATCAAAATGCCTTCCCTCTAATTAATGCTTCCCACTAATTTCCATAAATGCCTCGATTTGCCTAACATTCAATTCTGACCGTTGATCAATTAGATTAGATTTGGCAGTCCAAGTACCACAGTGACATTAGTCATGTCAGTTGAAGAGAACTTTTTTTACTTTCTTATCCTAAGTTGATTCACACTGGGCCTAAAGCCTATTATGATTTCATTCGCGACCCAGCCTTCAAAGCTCGACTCATAAGCAAAAGGGGCACACTGTCTTATGGTTATTCACCATCAGTCGGAATATTTATTTACCAAGTGTACATCTGCATTCCCTGACCCCAGATCAACTTGGAGCCACAAGATTAGTAAGAATGACTACTTGCACTTGATCGACCACTCGACATCTTGCTCATATCGACTCTGAAAGTAGGAAGATTTGTCGTTCCCTTCTAATCTTAAGATGACTCATCTGAGTTTACTCAACGCATTTTTCCGAACACTCGGAAAGGCGCTACTCCTTGATTACATTAAAAAGGTTAAGTATCTACTCGTGGGTCTCCCCCTTAAGGCGCCACATGTCGCACACACAATCAGGCCCTTGACATAGTCCTATTTGTAGGACTTAACCACAATCTCTTGTCACATGCGGCTTGCCGGCTCTACCATGCCTGCCAGATCATTCTGCCATTCGATGCTGAGATGATTCTCTCAATGCCTAAAGTGATCTCTCCACCAATCGTCTGTCGACAGTTGTAAAGGAGGGTCCTGATGCATCCACCATCCGATACTTCACCATCATTCTCTTTTTTTTTTTTTTCGACTTGGCCAGAATGCCTAATCTACCATTCCCAACATATACTAGAGAGCGTAACTATTTGCCTTCTCAAGGTGGGGGGGGGGATTTTTACAGAACCCTAAGTTTAATTCCTATTATAGTTTATCAACTAACTTGATCATCAGAGATACAATAGAGAAACCAATCCCCACCCTCTCACGAGTCTCTATGTGTGCAGATTTATCAGCTCCCTAATTCAAGAGGTAGACATAAAGTCAGAGATGAAGGTGATCCCTTCATCAATCTCCTCCTCTTCACAAAACCGATCCTATCCTAGATCCAATTGACTGTGTGATCACTAGTACATCAACATACTTCAATCCTGGTACTCAGAGGAATAGGCTCCACTTTCTCGTTCTTACTCACTTTCCTAAAGAGATACTTTATCCAATGTATGTGAGCAACATGGGGGCCATGAGCAACATTGGCAATAGTTTGGTGGCAGATGTGGAAGTGTTGAACCAACTTGAGGAACGTCTCACCAACATGGGCATAATGTGACTTCCCAAAATCCTCATTTGTGGAAAAGAACTTCTCATACGGCAGCCCTCCTATTGGCAATCGAGATACCTCAAACATTTCATGCAGAGCTAGTCCAATCTCCACAGTTGGAGTGAAGAAAGTACTATCGTCAACATTATACAGATCAAGAATGCTGTATAATACCAACGCGCCAATCTCGATGCTATATTAAGAAGCTCTCACTATAGAGTAGAACCCTAACTATGTTAGTCTATCTCCAAATGTGTTGAGGGCAATATTGACTAATCGAGCCCACCACTTTGAGTCAATCGATCTAACCCACTAAGGAAACCTAATGTCCTCCTCTTGGTACTGTTCAAAATGTTAGCAAATTCATTACCAAACACAAGATCACTGGGACCTCATTCACTAGAGCATCTTCTTTGATAGATCCACGATGGAGATGAATGGCACTAAGGCCAAAGCACACCTCTTGACGGAACCCACCTTTATATTTCGAGATTCCCACCATCACGTTATGCTTGTCGGCAAAGTGCTACAGGTACATGAATGATACTTTCCACTTCATTGCTGGCAAGTAAAAATGGTGATCTCCTTCGTAATACTAGTGCTCATTCTCCTAGCTAAAAATAGAAGTGCCTCCTAGGTTGCCATCACTGAATAAAAATTGTGCTTTCCCTAACTGATCCCTTTTTGGTATAGACAACTCAGCATCCATAATAAGCTCTCTTAAAGTGATAGCACTCCTATAATAGGTCACATCAATCCATTGTTGGCTGCTCTCTTTGAAGAATAGGGGAACAGTGCCTCTAAAGATGTGCAATGTCAACAGATCTTTAGTTCCATTTGTGCCCAAAGTGATTCTGCCAGCTTACAGGTGTATCCGACAGATGAATTGCACAAATAAGATAAAAAAATTAGAAGACTCGACTCCAAAATCAACAAAGTGTTCGGTCTTAAGGGAAGCTCATTAAACTTGCTCGAGCAAAGCTCATTCATGAGTGAGTCTGCTCATCACTAAGCCCAAAAATTAGCTAAGTATTGAAAGTTTAGGCAAAGTTCGCTCACAATAGCGACGAGCCTGAGCCCAACAACCAAGCTTGCTCAGAAGCCCAAATGGACTAAAACATAGCATACCTTGCCCAAACGAGGCCCACTTAGTAGCCAAATTAGCCAAAATGATGGTGATGGCGGCTGTAAAAGCTTTGTCATCATTGGTGAAGCTAATGATTAAGGCCGAATATCGTCGTGAAGGCTTCACTGTCAATGGTGAAAATTATCAAGAGCTTTGAAGCACTATTCGAGCTCGATGGGGGCTATTTCAGCATGCAGAAAGCCACACCAATAATGGTCATGCTGAGAAAGAAGATGCGTTTTGAATTTACCTAATATCATCTTTAGCTTTAGTGTCACTGCGACAATCTTTGGCCGATATGATCCAATGGCGGTTTGCTTTCCCTTGACAACTAGACGACAGGAAGCCATTAGGATGACAAGAAGTTTGGGAGTCTTAAAGCTCTGAAAAGTTTAGAGGGTTTAGGGTTTTGGAAACAAAGTGAAGAAAAAGAAGATGAATAGTCTATTTATAAGCTTTCAGCAAGCTCCGCTCAGATATCCTGCCCTGATCTTCGTTTAAAAAATTTTCCCTAAACTTCACCTAAGAGCAAACTTCGCCTCAAATTTTGGAGCAAAAATTAGATATTTGAAATTTCTATTCATAATAGCGAGTTTCATCGATTGATTTAGTAAACCTCAAGCTCGAATGCTAAGTGAACTTTGCCAACTAACTTAGCAAGCTTCACTTTAGTCTAAGAATTGAGGGAACTTCGCCCAATTGGTAGAGTACTTAGCAAGTCACATATAGAGCCCAAGTTTTACCCTAAATATGAGAGGTAAACTATGAATAGATTGAACACACAAGTATGAACAATCTTACAAAGATTTTATTCTTTTATTGATCATAAACTCTACTACATAAAAGCAACATTTAGACCTTCGAACTGTAAGGTAAGTGAGCTCCTCTTCCTCCAAATTGTATGACAATTAAAAAACAGAAAGAAGCTACACTAAACAAGTGAGCTCCTATTCCCCCAAATTGTATGAAGATTGGGGGAAAAACAATGACAATGACTCAAAACTCAATGTAAAGTTCGAGGAAGCCAGATGATGTCTAATTACATTCTAAATATGCACTTGTGAAACAATGTAACTCTCTAATTCCTCACTTGTGGATCTTCATGGGTCCTTCTTTGAGCATCATCTCAAGATCTGAATGGTCCTACGTAGAGCATGACATTTGAAGCTCCATGTGTCCCTGTCATGGATTACTTCACGACAAGCTTTGACTTATTTTTGAGTATTTGCTCAACCTTAGCCTTCTTGGCTGAAAGCAAGCTCCACAAATTAGTGGAGAATGTGGGTCTCCTCCATTGAGCCACCTTCTACCAGGGCTAACTCTTGTTGAAGCTATTTGATCTCGGCCTCTCTGTCAAAAGATAACTCTGGTTAGGTAGATGATGATTTAAACAAATAGAAGATGAAGATGGGAGAGAATATATGGAAGGGGGGTGCTATTTATAAGCTTTCCAAAACCAACTTCCCTAAATAAAATCCTCTTCTTATGAGAAGTGATTGGACCTAATAAAGTAGCAAAATGATAGGCTAAATCTTAGGGTGGTTTCCGGAGAATCTCATTGAATATTTTAAGGCCCATAGCCACAAATCAAGGCGTGGCTCTAAAAAAATAGTCACAGAGACCCTCGCCAATTAGTGAACTTAGACCAAACACTTAAAATTGAGTAACTCCACCTAACTCATGACTAAACAAACATCACTTAATAGAAGTTGTTCCCTTATGCGTTGGCTCAAGTCAAGGACAAGTAAGTGTCATTCCAAAAGCAAACTTGGATGAATGCAAATGATATTGAGCATCCGATCAAGATGAATCCATGACTAAAGAATATATGTTCAATAATACACATTTGCAACCTAGTAGTCAAATGAAGATAAGTTTCAACCGAAGTAAGATGACTCAAACTACCTTCAATAGTACACTTCTACCTCTTACGCAAAGTAATTTGATCTCTATTACAAGTCAACAACAAGATCTCAAAAATTTTGGAGGAGATTTTATAGATGGTTAAAATATACTCTCTCCTAGAACCACAATCGGCCCAAGTCCGATAAGTGAACACCTATGGGCTAAACACTTCCTATAAGCTCAAACACAAGCCCATGACAAAGCTCACCAGAATTATAGTGAAGCTCACCCAAGTCTCACGTGAACCTTGCTTAAAATACATATGTGGGTCACATCATCAACACCCTAAGGGATTGAACTGCCGTGTTCTCATGTAGTTCACTAGGACAAACGTCTTCCATCACTGCTCAACGAGCTTTGCCCCTACTCGTTACTAGTGAACCTTGCCACTAACTATTTCAAGAGCTATATTTATAGAAATATTTATTCCCTATTATCTCCTAAGTTAATGGTCACTAAATCTACATTTAATGGCCTCTCTCTCTCTCTCTCTTTGATGATGTTTAACAAACAATTTATCACTAATATTGTTTGTCTAGTATTTGTGTTTTCTTATTTATTGTAGATAAGCAATAAGTTAGAGGATGGATGGAATTGCGCATTCACGATCATATCCAATGGAGGTTGGTGGAATTGTGAAGTGAAGCCTATGCAATTCAAATTGAAGATTCAAGTTCTAGCTTCATCTGTAAGTGTACCAAGTTGAGCTACATCGAATATCAATCAAGCTTGGCTATATTTAGTTTAAGTTTTATATTATGTGTGTTAGTACTTTAAGCCCAATCATATATACACACACATATTTGGTTTTTATATGTTATATTATGTGTGTTAATACTTTAAAGCTCAAACTACACATATACGCGTTTTTGTTTTTATATATATATATATAGTTATATATATATATACACAAGTTTTGGTTTATGGACTTAACAATCATTGTATACATATTTCATTAAGTCTATAAAATTATTTTATAGGGTTTCAAAACATTGTTTATGTCAAAACATCAAATTTCATGTATATCACATTTTTATGTTTTGGACACACTTGCAAAATACATGAGTTTTCACAAATAGGAAACTCAATTTGAGAAATTATTTTTCTAACATGTTTAATTTCGTGTTTATAAAAATTTCTCAAAGTTTTATTAATTTTGGAATAGTTTTATTAATTTTGGAATTAATTTGTTATGTTTATTTGAATTTACAAAATCAAGTTTTTAATAAGCTCATGTTCGTACACATGTTCGTGCATGTTTTTACAAAACAGATGTGTTTTCAAAATTGGGAAATGCGATTTGAAAAGTTTCTTCGTTTACATGTTTATCATCATATATACAAACATTTTCCCAAGTTTTACTAATTTTGGAGTTGTTTTGTTATTTTCAATTGAATTTACATAAACATATTTTCAGCAGTTTTTTAGAAACTATATATCTATGTTCAAACAATTATTTCTCTCAACTGGGAAGTGATATTTCAAAAATTCTTTTTCTAACATATCGATATACATGTCTAGAATCTTCCCTAAAAATTTTATGATTTTTAGAGTTGATTTACTATTTTTAATTGATTTTACAAAGTTAGATACATAAAATTCCAGAATCTGTTAAAAACAGAAACTGTCCTTGAACAGTGCGGTCAACCGCGCTACAGTACAGTCGACCGCTGCTACTGTAGCAGTCGACCATTGCATAGTAATAGTAACATATATATTTTTTAATGGGTTTTTGAGGTTTTTTGAGTTTTCTTCTTCAAGCCTATATATACCCCTTTGTCATAACTATTTTAGATAACTATGAGAGTGTTTTAAACAAGTATTTGGTTTAAGTTTTGTTTAAAAAGCTTTTAAGCATTTGAGAGTTTATTTTGTGAAAACAATTTCACAAGAGCTTGAGGAAGATCATCCATCGGTGTTTGAGCATCCAACTCTTCTACCTCTCTCTCTTGATCTATTGAGAAGTTTTCTAAACTCTATTTCTAGCTATTTATTATTTTGTTAATAATTTTCATAAGCTAGATTTTAGTTGAGTTTAGTGTTGGCCCTTTGATTTTGATGATGATTTGTCAAACAATTTATAGCTAATATATTTTCTAGTTTTTATTATTTGGTTTTTTTTCTCTTTATAGGTAATTCGACACACGGCAATCAAGAGTTAAAGATTCTAATTCATGTGTGTACATTCACCTAAGTATAAGTTTAGTTTGCTTACATCAATCAAGAGTTAAAGATTCTAATTCATGTGTGTACATTCACCTAAGTATAAGTTTAGTTTGCTTACATATATCGTATGATTATATTTAAGCTCAATATATAAACACGACACAAATTTGATGTTTTCTATAATATAAATGTTTTTTCATCAAACTTTATTATAATAGCTTTTATTTTATGTTTACAGCTCATTCATACTTCATTATATATATATAATATATGCATGGTATATATACACGAGTTTACAAGTCATATTTCAATTTTCATGTTCGCAAAAAACAGGTTTTATGAACACTCTTCAAAAACAGTGAGTTTTCACAAACAAAAATTGCATTTCTAAAAATTCCTTTTCATACATGTTTATTTTATCATTTATAAACTTTCCCCAAAGTTTTACTATTTTTGGAATTGATTTGATATTTTTAACGTATTTTATAAATTAGCCCAAAACCTGTCAATTGACATGTATCAGTTTGCGGTCGACCGCCACGGTCAATCGCCAGTAGTTAAATTTCTTACTATGCCTTTTATTGAATCGCGATCGACCGTGAAGGTCGACTGTGGCTCATCCATAGACTTTCACGGTCGACCGTCGCGGTCGACCGCCAGCTTTTAAATTTCTTTCTCAACCTTTTTGTGCTTCGCGGTCGACCGCCACTTTCTCATGGTCGACCGCCGAACTCATAGTTGCTTTCCAACGGCTATTTTCTGATTTGATTTCTGGGGCTGTTTTGGTCATTTCAAGTTTGTTTTGGCTGATATTTTGAGTGGGTATAAATACCCCATTACCTTCCTCTTTCAACTCACTAAGAGAGTTTGTTTTACAATAAGTTTTAACAAAAGATTAAGAGCTGTTTAAGCTGATTTCATCAGTCTGTTTCAAAAGAAGTTTCCTACAACAATAAGAGGATTTTAATTCCATTATCTACTGTTCTTCTTGTCTATTGAGAAATTTTCCTAACTCATCTTACATATAGCTTATTATTTCATTTTCATATCTTAGCTATATTTATTGAGTTGCATATTTTCTATTCACTGATATCACATACACTGTATTGAGCTTATAATATTTCCATACTATATATTGTTGGGTAGCGGTGTGTGACTTAGTGAGAACTAAGGGCGATTATTTCCTTGGTGAATTAATCCCCCCCCGGCTATTATTTCCTTCGCGAAATAATACCCATCAAATCGTATAGATCCGACCGGATCTAGATCGCGGGGTGGTCCACGGATTAACCCCGGCGTTGGCAAAGAACCCACACAAGCGAGCGACCGCAAAACAGGAGCTCGTGATTCGTTCGAAAGGAAAGTTGTAATCGTTTTCTTTTTCTTTGATTTCGTTGTAACCGGATCTAAAAAAGACCGGATCTTTTGTAACTAAAAAGCAATTACTTGAGATAACAATGAAGGCAATTTTCACCGCGAACAAACCCAAAGTGGATCTTAGTAAGGAATACTTTGATAGGGTCTCTCTCTCCCGTATGCAAATTTCAGACTCCTTATCTGATCCTACCAAACCATCATCTTCCCGTTCTCGGTCTAGAGCTTCCACTATCTCAACTTCTGATGTTTGTGACCGACTGGATCGTCTTGAGACTCAGGTCTCAAGTATTCAGAAGGATGTTAGGACTCTTCTCAGCTATCAGCGTCAGTCTCTTGGGATTCCGGATCCCTCTTCCAGCTCTGGCACTGGTTCTGAAGAGGGTTCTGAAGAAGGATCGGCTTCTGGCTCTGGTTCTGGATCTGGCTCCGGCTCTGCTTCTGATGATGGTGGTGATTGATTTGTGATGATATTGGGTTTTTGTTTTTTTTTTGTTTAACTAAAACTGGATACTTATCTTTTATTCTGGAGTTGTAATAACTTTATGGTTTGTGTTTGAAAATTATGTGTAGTGTGGAATTATTTCTGGTTATTGTGGTTATGATAGCTAATGACTATCATTTTATGGTTTTCCTTTAGATCCTTGCACTATGTAATGTGAAAACAGGATGTTAAGGATGCTTTTTATGCAAAAAAATTGGTTTTTATATTTATGTTTTTAGTAGCTTGTTATGGATGTTTATGGATGTTTATGATGATTATGGATGTTTATGATGATTATGAATGTTTGTGGATGGTTATGGATGTGTAGCTCCCATATATACTTTTCTTGTTATGTCATCTATGCAAATTGATAGGGGGAGTATTGATTATTCAAACTGTGCATGAATGCAGGGGGAGAGTTGCTCTTAGTTTATTTTTTCTTTCCCTTTTTGATGTTGTCAAAGGGGGAGAATTATTGGTTTAATTTATTGGTTTATTCATGTTGATGGAAAGATATGTAATGTTGTTTAATTATGTGGTTGTATGTGGTTTATTCACATGTAACTACATAATCTATTTGGTTTATTCATATGGATTTCATATCATTAAATAAATTATTTGCCATCATCAAAAAAGGGGAGATTGTTAGCCCTTTGGTTTTGATGATGATTTGTCAAACAATTTATAGCTAATCTATTTTCTAGTTTTTGTTGTTTGGTTTTTTTCTCTTTACAGGTAATTCAACACATGACAATCAAGAGTTAAAGATTTAAGTTCATGTGTGTGCATTCACCTAGGTATACATTTAGTTTGCTTACATATATCATATGATTATATTTAAGCTCAATATGTAAACACGACACAAATTTGACGTTTTCTTTCATATAAATGATTTTTCATCAAACTTTGTTACAATAGCTTTTATTTCATGTTTATAGCTCATTCATACTTTATTATATATATATAATATATGCATGGTATATATACACGAGTTTACAAGTCATATTTTAATTTTCATGTTTGCGAAAAACAGGTTATATGAACACTCTTCAAAAACAGTGAGTTTTCACAAATGAAATTCCAAAAATTCCTTTTCAAACATGTTTATTTTATCATTTAGAAACTTTTCCTAAAGTTTTACTATTTTTGGAATTGATTTGATATTTTTAACGTATTTTCAAAATTAGCCCAAAACCTGTCAATTGACATGTATCAGTTTGCGATCGACCGCCAGTAGTTAATTTTCTTGCTATGCCTTTTATTGAATCGCGGTCGACCGTGACGGTCGACCGTGGCTCATCTAGAGACTTTCGCGGTCGACCGTCACGATCGATCGCCAGCTTTTAAATTTCATTCTCAGCTTTTTTTGTGCTTCGCGGTCGACCACTAATTTCTCACGGTCAACCGCCGAACTCATAATTGCTTTCCAACGACTAATTTCTGATTTGATTTTTTGAGGCTATTTTGGTCTTTTCAAGTTTGTTTTGACTGATATTTTGAGTGGGTATAAATACCCCATTGCCATCCTCTTTCAACTCACTAAGAGGTTTGTTTTACAATAAGTTTTAACAAAAGATTAAGAGCTGTTTAAGAGGTGTTTAAGCTGATTTCATCAGTCTGTTTCAAAAAAGTTTCCTACAACAAGAAGTGGCTTTCAATTCCATCATCTACTATTCTTCTTGTCTATTGAGAAGTTTTCCTAACTCATCTTACATATAGCTTATTATTTTATTTTCATATCTTAGCTATATTTATTGAGTTGCATATTTTCTATTCATTGATATCACATACACTGTATTGAGCTTATAATATTTCTATACTATATATTGTTGGGTAGCAGTGTGTGATTTAGTGAGAGTGAGCTTCATTGCGTTCTCATTTGTTATCGAGAACAAACCATTGTATTTAACCTTTATTGTGAGTATCACTTGTAATACACTTATACACCGAGAGAAGTGTGAGGCGTGTGAGTATCACTTGTAATACACTTATACACCGAGAGAAGTGTGAGGCGTGAGACGGGGTCGAATCCAATATGAGTGGCGTCGGTTGACGAACCTAGGGAGAGATTGCATCCGAGCACTTAAGGAGGAGGACACGGGCTAGGTTCCTACACTTAGTGTGTAAAGTGTGATTGCATAGTGTTTGTTGTGTGAGAGTTTTCGGTAAACTTATAAACCGAGTGTGTAGAAGTTCCGGCTTCCAAACCAGATTGTGATAGTGGAGATCTCCTCGAGGTGAGGAGCGGGGACATAGGTCTATAGGCGTGTAAAATTGCTTATAGGACCCTTAGCACAGCTCGGTACAGACCGACGAACCATCGGGCGACATATCCAAACACGAGCGTCAGTCCACAACGTCGAAGCCAAGTGACACGCAACGAAGCGGATTAATGAGGCGATGAGGTTAACGAGTCGCACGCAAGCAACGGAATACATCCATTCGCGTGTGGAATCAAGCCAAAGGGGTTCAAAGAGTCAACGAGTCATCCAACCAAGGGCAGACTCGGACGAATCACGATCGAATCAAGATCAGTTTTGGACTCGAACTCAGAAGTGGATTTACTGCCAAATCAGGAATCGGATTTACTGCCAAATCAGGTCAACGATTCAAGTCCGGATAAATCAACCACAGAACCAGATCACGGACAGAACCGAAAACAGAAAACGATGGAAAACCCAACACCTAGGGGACTCGGCCAAAACCGAGCCACCTCTAGGTGGCTCGGTGGAGGCCGAGCCACCCATGGGTGGCTCTGTCACGCCCCGGGTCCAAAACGTGATAATTTGGAGCGTGACTCGGTCGGCAATGCAACCAGACGGTTACATTCACGCCTCTGGATCATCCTGTATACAAATATATTACCAAAAGAATTACTACATAGAGCATGTAACTAAAATAGCAAAGGAACTAGATAGATAAAGAAAACTCTGAAAAGACAAATTCTCTTACATGTCCACAACTCTTCAAAGTAGGAAAGAGGAAAATACATCTTAGTCTAGAGTATCACAAGTGATTACAAGAAGGACTCAATAAATGAAGCTGAGAGAGAGAAGGTGATCATTGTCGCTGCTCTAAATCCTTAAAGTACTCTTCGTCCTGCGAAGAAAGAACAATTCCCAAGTCTGGGGCATGCAAACCCCAGGGGAGTCAGAAAACTCCCAGCAAGCATGTAAAATGAGGAAATTATGCACATGTAAGTATAAGCGGTAGATATAAAGAAAAGATAAATTCTAAATTTTCAGTGATGAAAGAAAATGCTACTCTTATAAATCAAAATAAGATAAAAACTCAATTAAAGATGATATAGGAAATTTCTAAACATGTATATCAACCAAGGTCTACCCTAAAGCATACATCTTATACCCTATACTAAAATGAGGTAAGATTTAGAAACCCACAATATGAGAGATGAGTACGTCGAGGGAATAATCCAAACAAGGAAACCCTCGTATATACCCTATATCTCAAATCGTAAATCTCTACATATTTACTCCCAAAATTCTATACACAACAATATCAAATATACAACATCCATACTTCATCCAGGTCCATACCGTGCATGCCAAATCTATCACAAGCATAAAAACACATTATTCTTATTTTTTTTCATGTTATTTGAATTAGAGAAGAATATTTTAATGTATATAAATCGGTTTCCCGTAAACCGTCCCGGGAACACGGCTTCAAGTCAGGAATTGGCTCTTTGGCCCATGTATATATATAACTCAGGATATCAGGAATGCGCATATGCCCGTTTATATACATGTTATATTCTTCGTCTAATTCCCCTTTTAAAACCCCATGTTTGTCAATTAAATTTTAAATGACTGTGCATGAAATGTTGTGCACTAACCACAGAGTTACCGTGGAACGACTTCTGTAAAACTATGAAAATAACTGTGACCCAGAACATGTCTAATCAAGATGGGTGCATCGTCTAGTCGATGCTATAGTAGTAATAGCCAAGGAAAACCTCATATCGGGATGTCGATATCGAGAACATAGCCATGCTAAGAAAGCACGCTTATAAATCATATTTTTAACAGGAGTCGTCTTCATGCACAGTCTCTCCTATTGGATGACAACTAGGTGATCAAGCAACAATTTCACACAGTCATGTATGCCAAACGCAGTAAGTTCATAACACGTACAAATTTGATAGTACATTGTATCATGTGGTCTATGTTCTCACGTTATGCTTCTGATCCATATCTAAATAGAATATCTATTCATGCATAACCCACCTGACTATGTGATCAACCAAAAATCTTGAAGTTTGTACATATGCAATTATAACATCATATCTAACATGACACGATAATAGTCACCCTATTAAATATCTATATGAAACAGATTCGAATGCTCGATTTTTATTCAAGCACATATAAGTTCACATTAAGTAATATTTTCATAGTTGTAGGATAACTAATTAATATATAAGTGTAAAGCTTCCATCCATACAAACTTAGAACAGATGAAAAGGGCTTTTGTGCAAAGATTTCAAGTAAGCGTTGACAAGAGTTTGGCTTGAATTGTGCTCAGTTGAGTTTCAAGACTGGTTACAATAAAATTTGGGTCTGGTCTAATAGTGGATCTAAACCGGGTCGGTTTTGGGTTCACAAAAGAAGGACTGGTTGATCTTCAACAACAGGATGTAACTCATTAATATCTTAACATAATCAACATTATTTTGTAATAACTCGCTGAACCACTTGCAAAAACTATTGATTTTCTAGCCTTTATACTTCCAGTATGATAATTAAGTCTAATGCAACCCTATAACAGCGATCAAATCTCATTAAGCCTAAGCAAGTTCCCAACTAAAAATAATCTGAATTTGACATACATTACATAATAGTATATGTAATATAATCATGTGTTTCGTAGCAACAGGATGTTGTAAGTTTAGCAAGTAAGGTCAAATGTCATACTTGGAAATCTTGACTTTTAGCACACTTTGGTCTCTTACTAAAAATACAATATTTTACTAGATCTGTTACTAAAATTATTGGCAAAAGGTCATAATAAAGTACTTTATACACGGTTATAATTTGTTCCAAGTAAAAAAAAAAACAATTCATTTAATCACTCCACACACATCAAGCTTTAACTACCATTATTGGTGAACTTAAATCCATATCTCAAGCACAACAAAATCCAATCAGAATCAAAATTTAACAGATCAAATAATCATGAAAATAATTGAGAAAGTTAAAAAGAATGCTTGCATGAAAGTAAAAATTTTAGAAAAGAATTTGAGGAAAGATATGATTGCATAACAATGAGCAAGATCAAAAATGTTTGCAATAAAACAGTCATATGAATTGAAGATAACAAAAACAAGTTAAATATGCTTGCATAATAATAATGAGAACGAATTCAACAAAGAGCAAGGCAAAAATGCTTGCCGTCGAGAGGGTGATGGCGATGTTTGGGGACGGCGACGACGATGGTTGTCATTACTGAGGGGCTCAACGGGTTCGATAGGGTTGTTGGTGTGCGGTTCTACAACTGGATCTGTGTTGGCATATTGTCGAACATGTGGCGTGCGATGGAGGTGGAGAGAGGGCGCGGTTGCTAAGGACTTGGTCGGAGTTCGTGGAAGAGGGCGTTGGGGTTGACTGCGAGGTTGAGGAGGGGATAGCGGTTGTCGGCTAGAAGCGTCGGAGGAAAGGGGGAGCATGGGGAGTTGGACGGAGTGGGCTTGGGTGGCCAGATTTCTCTTGGGGAGGAAGTAGACAGAACCGGATGAAGAGAGAGAGAGAGAGAGAGAGAGAGAGAGAGAAAGTATTAAGAGGAGAGATAACGTGATTATGGGGAGTGATTAAAGGAGATGGAGATATTTTGGGAGATTTGGCCGTTTAGGAAAATAGTGGAGAGGGAAATAAATGAGAATGAGATGAGTGGAGAGGGAGAGAGTGCTGAACGTGGGAATTTTTTTAGGAGAGAGAGAACGAGATTTGGGGATATATTACCATATACATAAGAATACCGTTATAGTAATAATTTAAACAATTAATAATATTAACCAATTATTAGTAATATCAACTAAATACTATGTACATAATCATAACAATTGTAATTATAATTTCCCAAAAAATAATAACCACTATTATTATACATTACTAAAAATCATAGAGATTGGGTAAACATTAATACTCTTTGAAAAATAACAATTTAATAATTAAATACTAGAAAATACGTATCGAAAAATTTCGGTTGTTACATCCTACCCCCCTTAAAACAAATTCCGTCCTCGGAATTTAATCCAAGCACACGAGAAGCAATGCTCTATCAGAAATAAATAGATATGATACCCAATCTAGATTGTCGTTGTATATATCTCATACCACATACCATAAGGTTATTGGAATCAGGTGTTCGAGAGGACCGGATCTCAGATCTACGCAGGCGTACTCCGGATCAAAGCTTGGTCTTTGATCCCGAGAATTAAAGGCTACTATTTCCTTGGCGAAATAGTACTCTCGGCTATTATTTCCTTGGCGGAATAATACCCGTCGTACTGCGTAGATCTGACCGAATCTAGATCTCGCGGTGGTCCACGGATAAACCCCGGCGCAGGCAAAGAACCCACAAAGCGAGCGACCGCAAAACAGGAGCTCGTGATTTGTTCGACAAACAAGGATAAAAAGTTGTAATCTTTCTTTTCTTTTATTTGATTTTCGTTGTAACCGGATCTTATAAAAAGACCGGATCTTGGATGACATCAATGAAGAAAGATACGATTTTTCCCGCGAACAATCTGGCGACCACAGTGGGAGCCGCCGATCTCGCTGCCGAGATCGGAGCGTCGCAGCCGCGGATCTTAATCCCGGTCTTGGAGGTGGTCGAATACGAGTTCGACCAGCAGAAGTTCGAGGAGTACTTGTCGTCCTCGTTCGGATCAACCTCCCCCCGCAAGTCCAAGAAATTCTCCTCCAGGAGAAAAACTCGTTGGTTTGAAGACGTTGAAAACACCAACGAAGATCTCACCCCGCTGGATGCCAAAGCCGCATCGGGTGAGATTCCTCCAATTCCCAACCAGGTCGGAACTACTCTGACCAACCCTTTTGCCGCAGAGGGCGTGGTGACTCTCTCGAAGAGAGCCCTACAAAGGCAACGTCAACGCCTTGCGAAATAGTTCGCAAAGGCCATGGAGTCCGTTGACGGGATCCGCTACAACGCGGATCTGAAGAACAAGAGAGGCAAACAGCCTTAACAATTGAAGAATGGCAGCTCCTCCAAGCCGCCAACGAACGAATGGATCCGGGTCAAACGGAACTGTTCGACACTTGAAGAGCGGATTCGCAAACGCCGCGCGTTACACGCACAAGCAAAAATTCTTGTGCAGGAGGCCAAGAAATTGGAGGGAGAAAGAGTGGCCAAAAAGCCATCACTAACCCGCCAAGTATGGAGGCCGAAGCAGCCTCCAACAAAAGTTCAACCACCGGCGAATCAACCCAAGTCGCCGGTAATTCCAATAGCTTCTCCGGGAGATCATGCAGAATCGTCCCAAAGGAAGAAATCAGTTTTGGAGCGCCTCGGTCCAATCGCTTGGGCCCACTAAGAAAACCCCGAATGAATCAACATGATGGGGGTCGCCGCAACCCTCAACATGACAAAGAAGTCATGGCACCCAAGCGCACTACTTTGCGCATCGAAGTTCAGGAGCCCATTGAGAATTCACGCCCACAAAGGCGCGTTTCGAGGCGCGTGACTCTCGAAAGTCCGAAGAAGGTAATTCACTCTCAGAAGGAAACATTATCGTCTGATGATGATTGCGTTATACCTAAGAAATCATGCCAACACACGATAGGTTGCTCCGACTTTCAAACGGAAGAGCTGTACTACCGTGCTGGGGGTACGAGCAAAGCCAGAAAGAGGAGTCCTCAAAGGCTAGAAACTCAGTGCCCTTGTTCAAAGCTCATTCGGGCGGTACTGTCTGAGTGCAACTGCATCAAGGCAGTCCCCGAGAGAATTTCAGTGTTCGAAAGGCTTAGTACTGAAACGCCAAAACCAAGGCCTAGGCTCACCACGAATATGACCAGCAAAGGGACGTCGACACAGGAGAATCCCGAGTCAATTCCGGAAGTACCCCGGTGTGTAACCCGTCTGCAGTCCGGAGCCATCATACGAGGAACTTATGGTAGGGTTCGGACAAGATTACCGTCAGAAGATAAAGAATCAGATTCCTGCTCTGCTGTCGCATCAGACAATACAGTATCCAGCAAGGGACAACCCCGCGACTCATTCATGATAAGCGCGGAACAAATGGCCAAGATGCTCGAAGAAGCCATGGCTAAACAACAGGAGAGTTTCAGGTTCGAAATGCAGATGGCCATGCAGAGTATGAGAGAAATGCATGACCAACAAATCCAAGCATTGACGAACCAGCAAGGCGAGCCAAGTCGTCGTAACCAGGAAGATGAGGACACGAATGCGAATGAAGTGCATAATGCTAATAACCCTCCCGTCAATGCAGGGGGTGGTAACGAGAATGCTAACGAAGACTCAGGTGAAAGCTTGAAGATTAAAAACCTCGAGAGCAAAATCAATACGTTGATTTCCGCTCAAGAGATGAAGAAGACGGGCATTCCTTGTCCCTACCCAAGAGAATGGGAATCAATCCCCTATCCGGCGAAGTTCAGTCTGATTAACTTCATGCCGTTTGATGGGAAGGGTTCACCCACTCAGCATTTGATTTACTTCAAATCGCACCTGGGTGTTATCTCTGGTAATGAGCCTCTGATGGTACGGTCCTTCGTTGGAACTCTTTGCGGAGCCGCCTTCGATTGGTATCGTCGCCTCAAGCTAGGAAGCGTGAACAGCTTGGACGACATGGAGACTAAGTTCCTCGCTAACTTCTTTGACGACGACACCGAGATTTCAATTGGCACACTATTTGATTAGAAGCAGAAAAATGGTGAGACAGTCGAAAACTTCGTGAAGAGATTCCGAAACAAAGCAATGAATTGTAGGGATCCGGTCAGTGAAGACTTTATCCTCGAGACTTGTCACAATAACCTTTCATTGGACATCCTCGAAGCTATGGGAATGGCACCGCCAAAGACCTGGAAGGATTTAAAGATGAGAGGAGAACGAGCCGAGCGATTCCTTAAAAGGAAGAAGGTGGAAAGGGGCCAAATAGCTAATAATGCCCCGCAACAGAACTTTGTCCCTAAGGGAAAAGCACATGCGAATGCTGTGGACGCGAATCAAACATTCGAGGTGCAAGCGCAACCGCAACAGCAGCAACAAAAGGCGCCTCAACAATCAAGGTCACAACGGCAATCCCGAAGGCAGCAAAAGACTTCGGAACCGAAACTCCAGAAAGAGTATTCCTTCAAGGACGAAGACGTTCCAGCCATCTTCGAATCCCTCCTTGAAAACAACAAGATCAAGCTACCACCTATCGTCAATCAGGAGGAAGCTGACAATACTACGGATCCGAAGTACTGCGCATATCACAGGAGGATCCTTCATCCCACCAAGGCGTGCTTTACTTTAAAGAACAGCATCCAAATCCTGATTGAAGCCGGCGTTATAACGCTAGGGTAAGCCAATTGAGAACGGCAAGACTCCGACAAGTATAAGAGTATAAACAGCTTCTTAACACTCCGACAAGTATAAGAGTATAAACTACTTCTTAATACTCCGATAAGTATACGAGTATAAACTGCTTCTTAATACTCCGAAAAGTATACGAGTATAAACTGCTTCTTAAGACTCCAAAGAGTATACGAGTATAAACTGCTTCTCAATCCTCCGACCGGTATAAGAGGTTAAACTGCTCCCTGATACTCCAATAGGTATATGAGTCTAAACTATTTCCTTTCTTCCACGGGAAGTTCCTGGAGAGTGTCATGCGTGGTATTCTTAAGGATAACCCGATCATGCAACCGATACTATGATAAACCCAGTTTCGCAAGAAAAGCTGGGGGTGGATAATTCATGTAACGGGAAGTTCCTGAAAGAATGTTACATGTAATTTTCTTAGGGATAACCGGATCATTACAAATAAAGTGATAAGCACTAAACCCACCGTTTACCTGGTCTAACCTTAGGACCACAACCAAAATCCCCTCTCGATTCCTTCAATGAACGAGAGGCACACAAATCGAGCGATCAAACCTTCTTACAGTTAGGATCGTCTCAAACCTCCCAATTGGTCAAACCTTCTTACAGTTAGGACCACAGCCAAAATCTCCTCTCGATTCCTTCCATGAACGAGAGGTCCACCTTCAAATCGATTGGTCAAACCTTCCTACAGTTAGGACCAAAACCAAAATTCACTCTCGATAAACGAGAAATTCACCTTTAGTTTGGTAATCAAACCTTCTGACAGTTAGGATCATCCGAAGTTTTCGATTCTCGGAGTGGAGGTCCCACTCCTAGTTTCATCGTTCCGGATTCTGGGGGTGGAGATCCCACCTCGAGTTTCCTTTCCAGCTGAAGATAGAATATAAAATTCTTCTTCTTCAGTGTCGGGAGATAGAATATAAAATTCTTCCTCTCCCATTTCGGGTTCGTCTTTGCCCCAAGAGAAAACACCACCTTTTTCAACTCCCAAAATCTGTGCCTCACAGGTACTAGGAAGTTTATCCCGAATCCTAAGCAGGGGTAAGTCTGCGCCTAACACGCGTCGCCGGTTTAGTCTTTTTCCGTAGAAAAAGACATCAGAGTTCGATTATGGGGTATTCTATCCTGAAACCTAAGCAAGGATAAGTCTGCGCTTAACCCGCGCTGCCGGTTAGTTCTTAACCGTTAAAAAGAACACCCGTCCGCATATTCAACATTGTGGCAGGTTATTATTAATAACACCAAAATCCATGCCTTACACGCATGGGGAATGTCATCCTGAATCCTAAGAAAGGATATGTCGACACCTAACACGTGTCGCCGGTTTAGTCTTTTACCGATTGAAAAAGACACCAGAGTTCGATTCTGGGGTATCTCATCCCGAAGCCTAAGTAGGGATAAGTCAACGTCTAATACACGTTGCCGGGTAGCCTATTCCCGTAACAATGGCGAAGCCTATGTATTCAACATCATAGCACAAAGTCTCAGAGAATTCACTCTCTTAGCACAACGTTACATGCGGAACGGATTTAGACAATCCGCATGCTAGCCCGACTCAAACGGTAGTCGGTAAAGGCTAATCAAATCCGTTGAAGGCTGGGGATTAGCCAAAAATCCTAAAGTCAACGCCTAACATGCGTCGCCGGGTAGTCTATTCCCGTGAGAAAGACGAAGTCTACGTATTCAATATCGTAGCACTAAGAGAGTTAACTCTCTTAGCACAACGTCACATGCGGAACGGATTTAGATAATCCGCATGCTAGCCTGACTCAAACAGTAGTCGGTAAAGGCTCATCAAACCCGTTGATGGCTAAGGGTTTGCCAAAAATCCTATAAATACGAGAGTCACTGACGCATTAGTTGGTCTCGTGACTTGAGCATCCAACGACATTCGAAACCCTAGGGTCAACGCCGGACAACACGTAACCCTAGGTCAACGCCAGTCAACGCGTTGTGATCAAAAAGTCAACGTACAACGTTCAAAACCCTAAGGTCAACGCCGGACAACGCGTAAGAAACCCTAGGGTCAACGCCGGTCAACGCGTAACCCTAGGTCAACGCCGATCAATGCGTTGCAATGAAAAAATCAATACTCCGAAAAGTATACGAGTATAAACTGCTTCTTAATACTCCGAAAAGTATACGAGTATAAACTGCTTCTTAATACTCTAATAATGTATAAGAGTATAAACTATTCCCTATATTTTTGGTTGAGAAGTTCCTGGAGAATATTTTTCCTAAAAATATTCTTAAGGATAACTCAACAACACCACGCTAGACAACGCGTCGCATATATGGACTCAACAATCGATGGTCAGTTCTATGTTGAACTAACAAGCACGAGCTAAAAATCAGAAAATCAGGAATCGACTTCAAGTTCAAATTTCCGACGACGGTCAGACAATAAATGTAGCACCGGAACCCTTACAGACATTCGACAAAGCACCGAATAGCCTGAAGGATTGAAGGAATCAAGAACAGAAGCCATTCCAAAGTCCCGTTACACCGACTGAAGGTTGGGACAATCATATCCAAAGTATTCCAGACTCTTCTATAAAAGATCGAGACTGAAATACTTTGGAGGGGGTATCCGTAGGCATGTAAAATTGCTTATAGGACCCTTAGCACAGCTCGGTACAGACCGACGAACCATCGGGCGACATATCCAAACACGAGCGTCAGTCCACAACGCCGAAGCCAAGTGACACGCAACAAAGCGGATTAACGAGGCGACGAGGTTAATGAGTCGCACGCAAGCAACGGAATACATCCATTCGCGTGTGGAATCAAGCCAAAGGGGTTCGAAGAGTCAACGAGTCATCCAACCAAGGGCAGACTCGGACGAATCACGATCGAATCAAGATCAGTTTCGGACTCGAACTCAGAAGTGGATTTACTGCCAAATCAGGAATCCAAATTACTGCCAAATCAGACCATCAAATCAGAGTCTCAGGTCAACCGAAACACGGACAAACGAGACAACGGAAAACGACTCGAAAAAGTCGGAAAACACCCCCTTGGTTCATTTTCAAAGGTTGGATTTTTTGGAGGCGAAGCTCTGCTGGATTGAAGACTCAGATCTAAAAAAGATCCAAGCTTTGGGATTTCGAGGACTTGCTCATCCAGATTTGGTGCTCGGCGATCGTCAACGCCAAATAAGGCAAGAGTTCGAGAGGACCGGATCTCAGATCTACGCAGACGTACTCCGGATCAAAGCTTGGTCTTTGATCCCGAGAATTAAAGGCTACTATTTCCTTGGCGAAATAGTACCCTCGGCTATTATTTCCTTGGCGGAATAATACCCGTCGTACTGCATAGATCTGACCGGATCTAGATCTCGCGGTGGTCCATGGATAAACCCCTGCGCAGGCAAAGAACCCACAAAGCGAGCGACCGCAAAACAGGAGCTCGTGATTTGTTCGACAAACAAGGATAAAAAGTTGTAATCTTTCTTTTCTTTTATTTGATTTTCGTTGTAACCTAAAAAGTTGTAATCTTTCTTTTCTTTTATTTGATTTTCGTTGTAACCGGATCTTATAAAAAGACCGGATTTTTGTAACTCAAAAAGCTGTTATTTAAGATGGCAATGGAATTAACAATGAAGAAAGACACGAATTTTCCCGCGAACAAGGTCGTGGTGACCGAACCGCGTAAACATATCGTGTGTTTATGTTTTGCTTAGCGTATATTTTATTTGTACCTATTTGTATCATTCTTGTTCATATCTATCTCATATTATTCTTGCAAGAACAAATTAATCAATATAATTTTAATTGGCATAAAATCGGGATTAGATTAGCATAAGACCCAAATCACTCCCCTCTAGGGTCTAACATTTAGTTGTTTTGATTTATTTCTCTTTGCTTACATACACACAACCATTGAGCTTATTGTATTTACATTCATAGTATAATTAGGTTGTGGGATTGTTTAACCTAAAGAGTGAGCTTATAATTCATTCTCATCCATTGTAGAGAACAAACACTTTATATTGTGCCTAATTGTGAGATTCACTTTGTATTACACTAGTATAACGAGAGGAGTGTGTGGTGAGAGTAGGGATTGCTTCCAAGAGGATTTGCGTCGGTTGACGAACGTAGGGAGAGGTTATATCCGAGCACTTGAGGAAGGATACGGAGAAACCAACACTTAGAGGGTGTGTAGTGTAGTTACATTATGGTATTGTATGGTGTAAACGTTGTTCGGGTAAGCGTAGAAAACCCGGTTGTGATAGTGGATTTCTCCCCGGGAGTGGGGAGCAGAGACGTAGGACGGAAAGTCCAAACTCCGTGATCATTTGCTTGTGTTTGAGCTTGCTTTGGCGTTCTATTTGTGCTTAGTGTTTATTCATTCTTATCGCCATTGTCTATTGCCCTATCACATTTATAGATTGTTTATTTCACCCTTGTGTTAGTTTATATATCCTTATATATATTTCACTATATATCTCATTGCTAGGATATTACTCTTTGGTTATATAGCTCATTCTTGCTTATAACATATTATATATCTATCTTGTAAGAGTAACTTGTTAATTAGTTTTAATTGGCATAAAATCAGATTAGATTAGTATAAGACCCTAATCATCCCCCCCCCCCCCTCGCTTGGTGATCTTTGATTTAAGGTCTAATCACCTTGAGTTAAAGATCCAAGTTATCTTATTTTTGTGCTAATCTAGTTTTGTGATTTTATTGTTATCTTGCTTGCTCATATATATACATTATGGATATGCACGGTGCACCTAGTTTAGCTTATACCATCAATATTCCTCCTAGATTAGATATTTCTTCATATACCCAATGGTGTATTAGATTTAAACTTTTTGTTCAATCTAGACACTTTGATTTATGAGAAATTATAGATGATGCTTATATTGTGCCCACTTCGGAGAAATCCAAGTGGAATAAAAATAATCATCAAATGTTTACAATGAAAAAATTCTTGTTAGAATTTTTACATATTGCGTTCGATTCATCTTTTTTTAACAAGCTTGATTCTTTCGATAGTGCTTACACATTGTGAAAACTTATAGAAGCACATCAAGGGAATTTGGAGGCGATCTGACAAGCTTTGGAGGATTCCGCTTCTAGTTTATGTGGAGCTTCATTTTCATGCACACGGTCACTAGGCGATAGCCCTAGTGAGGTTTGCGAGTTCGAATCCATCAATGATTTATCTAGTGATGAACTTGCTTGTGCTAGTGAAAAATTATTGCACGCCTATAACAAATTACACAAAGATTTTATTGAATTACAAAGCAAGCATGTTGCATTAAAATCCGATCATGAGTTATTAGCTTCTAAGTTTGAAACTATTCATGATTCTTTAATCTCAAATGTTGCTAGTTTAACTCATGAAAAAGATAATGCCATATTAGAAGTAGAGAACATGAAAAATAAAGTTGCTTCTTTTACAAATAACTATTTATATTCTACTTCTAATAAAAATGCGTATGTTCCTAATGATGATTTGAATCTTGTGAATAAACGCATTTTATCTTTAGATTCAACTTTGAGAACATGCATCAATAAACATAAGAAGCTTATGAATATGTGTGCCAAGACTAAGTCAGAATCATCCACTCGTTATGCACACATGTATAGCAAAACTTATAAGTGTTCTATTTGCGGCCGTCAAGGTCATTTAGCTAAGTTTTGTTATGATGCACACAAACATAAGAATTCTAATGATCCTTGTGCATCTCATGTAGCTTCTTCATCTTGTACACTTACACATTCACATGCTCATTCTCACAAAGTTCATCATAAGCGTGCTACTGTGATTAAGTGTGATCATTGTGATCGTTTTGGTTATTTGGCCGAATATTGTTTTGATTTAAAAAAGAAATCTCATTTGCCAAATACTTCTAGTAGACCACATGTTTTTAAATGTGATGTTTGCGGTAGATTTGGACATCTTGTAAAATTTTATTATGATATACAAAAAGCTTCTAAGTTGCAATATGTTCCAAATAGACCTTTGTTTAATGAAGTTTCTCATTTGCAAAATAATTTTAAAAGACAATCTTTATTTGTAAATGATTCCCGTGCACGAGCTAAAGGTCCACAAAAATAAATAGATCTCTTTCATTGCACAAATTACAATCGAAAGGGTCATTTGAGTGATTATTGCTTTGACCGTGTTAGTGTACCACATGTGCCCAAGAGGGTTCATAACCCTAGGGCTTTGAGCTTTATTGATAGGGGTCATGTCCCTAAATAATCTGGCACCAAGAAAGCTTGGGTGCCAAAATGATCTTTAAACCAAGAATTTTAGTATTTTTATTTTTTTTCTTGGTTTTAAAAATTATACTTTAAATTTTTTAACATGAAAACAATTCTTTTTATTGATCAATTTTTTTTATTTTCATGATTATTGGTTTTGTTTTGATGAGAGGTTTCTATTTATATAACCCCCGGGTTTATTGGGTGTTTATTCCCAAATCTTATTTACCGGGTGCTTAAATGTTTATATAGGTTGTTACTAGCTCAAGAGGTAGAAATGGTTGCCTCTCTTGATTTTTAAAAATCAATGATTGTTTGGTTTTATACTCTTAAAAATGATTTTTAGTTTTTAAAATCCATAGTTCATGATTCTTGTATGTTACTTTTGAACTATGAAAATTTTTCTTTGATTTGTTCTTTTGAATTCATTATATAAGCACAAATAGATGATTTAAATTTCAAATATGCTTTATAATGTATTCTTTATGTAGTTTGATCAAGTTTTACAAAGAAAATTTTCTTTATTGATCAAATATCATTTTTGGGCTTAAAATTTGATTTATGATTTAATTTGGTTGATTTATTTTCATTTGAAAATATTTTGCATGATTCTCATGTTCCTTTTCTTTTGATTTCATAAATCTGCTCTTATACATGGTTTTTATGTTTTTTGATATGAGACACTATGTTCATCTTGATATATTTATATATGTTTTCATTATCTCTTGTATGTGAGTGATATTTAGCATATTTTTAATTTATGCTTGCTCACATATTTGACATGATCTTTTATTTCATATACTCCATATGCCATTTTGATAGAGAGAGCAATCCCTATATTTGTTTTATACTCACTCATGCTCATATGTAGGGGGAGCTTTCGCTCTCTTTATTATTTATGGTTTTCCCCTTTTTGATGTTGTCAAAGGGGGAGAAATATTATGAGTATATTCTTTCTTGTTTATATGCATGATATATTATACTTTGTATATTCATTTTCTTTCATGTATATATCCTTTTTGTAAATTATTTGTCATCATCAAAAAGGGGGAGATTGTTAGCCTTCTTGTTTTGATGGTGATTTACAAATAATTTATATCTAATATTGTTTGTATAGTATTTGTGTTTTCTTATTTATTATAGACAAACAATTAGTTGGAGGATGGATGGAATTGCGCATTCACGATCATATCCAATGGAGGTTGGCGGAATCGTGGAGTGAAGCCTATGCAATTCAAATTGAAGATCCAAGTTCTAGCTTCATCTACAAGTGTACCAAGTTGAGCTACATCGAAGATTAATCAAGCTTGAGTATATTTAGTTTAGGTTTTATATTATGTGTTTAGTACTTTAAGCTCAATCATATATACACACACATATTTGGTTTTTATATATATAGTTATATATATACACAAGTTTTGGTTTATCGACTTAACAATCATTGTATACATATTTCATTAAGTCTATAAAATTATTTCATAGGGTTTCAAAACATTGTTTATGTCAAAACATCAAATTTCATGTATATCACATTTTCATGTTTTGGACACACTTGCAAAATACATGAGTTTTCACAAATGGGAAACTCAATTTGAGAAATTCATTTTCTAACATGTTTAATTTCTTGTTTATAAATGTTTCTCAAAGTTTTATCAATTTTGGAATTAATTTGTTATGTTTATTTGAATTTACAAAATCAAGTTTTTAATAAGCTCATGTTCGTGCACATGTTCGTGCATGTTTTTGCAAAACAGATGCGTTTTCAAAATTGGGAAACGCGATTTGAAAAATTTCTTTGTTTATATGTTTATCATCATATATACAAATATTTCCCAAATTTTATTAATTTGGAGTTATTTTGTTATTTTCAATTGAATTTACATAAACACGTTTTTAGCAGTTTTTTCAGACACTATATATCTGTGTTCAAATAATTATTTCTCTCAACTGGTAGCAGTCGATAGTTGTTACTGTACAGTCGATAGTTGTTACTGTAGCATTTTCAGTTACTGTACAGTCGATAGTTGTTACTGTAAGTCAGATACGTAAAATTTCAGAATCTGTCAAAAACAGAAACTGCCGTGAACAGTGCGGTCGACCTTGCTACAGTACAGTCGATAGTTGTTATTGTAGCAGTCGGCTGTTGCACAGTAACGGTAACATCTGTTTTTTGTTTTTTAATGGGTTTTTGAGGTTTTTTGAGTTGTTTTCTTCAAGCCTATATATACCCCTTTGTCATAACTATTTTAGATAACTATGAGAGTGTTCTAAACAAGTTTTATCAAGGGTTTATATTTGGTTTAAGTTCTGTTTAAAAAGATTTTAAGCATTTGAAAGTTTATTTGGTGAAAACAATTTCACAAGAGCTTGAGGAAGATCATCCATCGGTGTTTGAGCATCCAACTCTTCTACCTCTCTCTCTTGATCTATTGAGAAGTTTTCTAAACTCTATTTCTAGCTATTTATTGTTTTGTTCATAATTTCCATAAGCTAGATTTTAATTGAGTTTAGTTGTTTTGATTTATTTCTCTTTGCTTACACACACACAACCATTGAGCTTATTGTATTTACATTCATATTATAATTAGGTTGTGGAATTGTGTAACCTAGAGAGTGGGCTTATAATTCGTTCTCATTCATTGTAGAGAACAAATACTTTATATTGTGCCTAATTGTGAGATTCACTTTGTATTACACTAGTACACCGAGAGGAGTGTGTGGTGAGAGTCGGGGTTGCTTCCAAGAGGAGTTGCGTCGGTTGACGAACCTAGGGAGAGGTTGTATCCGAGCACTTGAGGAAGGACACAGAGAGACCAACACTTAGAGGGTGTGGAGTGTATTTATATTGTGGTATTGTATGGTGTAAACGTTGTTCGGGTAAGCATAAAAAACCTGGTTGTGATAGTGGATTTCTCCCCGGGAGTGGGGAGCAGAGTCGTAGGACAGAAGGTCCAAACTCCGTGATTATTTGCTTGTGCTTGAGTTTACTTTAGCATTCTATTTGTGCTTAGTGTTTATTCATTCTTATCGCCATTGTCTATTGCCCTATCACATTTGTAGATTGTTTATTTCACCCTTGTGTTAGTGTATATATCCTTGCATATATTTCACTATATATCTCATTGCTAGGATATTGTTCTTTGGTTATATTGCTTATTCTTGCTTATAACATATTGTATATCTATCTTGCAAGAATAACTTGTTAATTAGTTTTAATTTGCATAAAATCGGATTAGATTAGCATAAGACCCTAATCACCCTCCTCTAGGATCTAACACTTGGTAGCTATTTACTTGAAGACTTTGACATCTTTAAAAGAGTCTTGACAATCTTCAATCAGTAGAGGACTTAACACTTTAGTCGGACCATCAACAAAGTACAAGATCGACACTCCGTCGACATACAAAAAGAACCTAGCCATAAAAAAAAATTCTTGTTTATTCCTTTTTCTTGAATGTTGTAACCGAAGTCAGTTATAATTTCAAAGACACAAAACACATGGCTTTGGCTACTTTCGCTTAACTACTTTTTCAAGTAAGCTTGATCCACTATAATCAAACTCACTTTGTTACCTGAAGAAGGAGGTCCACAAAAGAGTTAGACGTAAGGTCCAAGCAAGTAAAATATGGAGAACTGCAAGAATCAATAGCTAACTACATAACAATAATCAAAACCTTATCAGCAAGAAAAGAATGAATATATATGAATCAATGATATTGATCACAAGTCTCAAAAGCATATTAAGTGGTGTCGCACACATATGATCTATTAAGCATAAATAATATATTAAAGAAATTAATTACATTCTTATTTGGATATAAAATAATTGAGTCTAGTTGTGTGAGGTGGTCACACATATCTAATACAAATTATTCAAATAGGTACTCACATTGTAATCATCTGGCCAAACAACCAACCTTAAAATACGATTCATCTTATAACTTATCCACCATCTCATAGTTATTTAATTTATACATGTAATGTTATGCAAAAAAATCCACATTCTATGGTACCTCATAGAGTATAGTTTATGTTAACAAGTAAAGTCCATGTTACGGATCAATAATCTAGTCAAAGTGTTTTAGAACTAACTATAACTAGATAAATATGTCTTGGTATCTTATGGGACTACTCCTCCATAATCAACACTCATATTCTATCTTAAAACAAGGTTAAAACTAATAATCAATCTAGTCATACTAAGCTACAATTCATCAAAGTGTTAAAAATAATTAAAAACTACAACAAACGGCTGAATAAACAGTCCAAAAGTTTGAAACCACAACCAGATATTTTCCCTATAAAATCAAATATCTCTATACAATAACCAAAAAGTTTGTGCTCCTGTCAATCATGATTAGATGTCCTCCATACCACACTAGATGTTTGATTAAAATCAGACATCTGATGTCGAACTACTAGATGTGTGATTTAAAATTAGAAGCCTGATGTTGAGTGATTAAATGACTGAATCCACCGCTGTCATTGCTCGATTGATCTGTTTCACATTATTTCCTCATCATTTTTCCTCCAATCATCTTATGAGTCTTTAAAATTATGATACAGATAAAAATACAAGTTTACACCTTGTTTCTAAGATCAAATATTAAGGAAAATGACAAAAACTAAGTATATTATATAACTTGTGTATATTTTTCAAAACTAATGATCTGTGTTTGGAAAATCTAATCAAATCTTATCAAAACTCCATTAAAAAATTAGGCTAGTGAATGCAGGCAAGAAGCTCGTCTCGCTGTGCATTAGTCTTCATGACGAGCCATCGAAAAGGAGTTGCATGTTAGAGCAGAAGACGACTACGATGAGGCGAGGAACGAAAGAGTCGTTTCCAGTTGTACGTCAATATCAGGTTCCTAGCAAGGCTAGGTGGTGCAGAAAGGATGGAGGAGCTCGCGAGTTTCCTCAGCTGAAGTTCTAACTTGAATGGGACTTCAAGTTCCTAAAGAGGGGACCCATGATACGGGTGTATTCTAACTTGAATGGGACTTCAAGTTCCTAAAGAGGGGACCCATGATACGGGTGTATCTTCTCTTCGGAACTTAGCGATCCTCATGGGAGCTTGAGGATAGATGATTCTCATGGTAGCTTGAGAATAGATGTGTAAAACAACACAATGGAACACAGGTTGAAGCGTGGAACAAGACGGCGAATCGAAGAATCGAAGCATCCAGTTTTCAGCCCGTGAGTTAACTCATAACAGTCATGAGTTGACTCATCAGGTTGAGTCGACTCATGTTTGTTATGAGTCGACTCATGAAACTCAGTCGTTCTATCAAAAATCTCTGACCAGTCGACTCATCACAGTATGAGTCGGCCCATGTGTCATGAGTTGACTCATAAATGCACATGAGTCGACTCATCGAAGGATTCCTAGTTTGTTTTATTGACCCTATAGTTTTGATGATGATTTGTCAAACAATTTATAGCTAATATATTCTCTAGTTTTGTGTTTATGTTTCTCTTTACAGGTATTTCAACACACGTCAATCAAGCGTTAAAGATTCAAGTTCATATGTGTGGATTTACCTAGGTATAAGTTTAGTTTACTTACATATATTGTATGATTAGATCTAAGCTCAATATATGTACACTTAACACGATTTTTGACATATTCTATCATATAAATAATTTTTCATCAAACGTTGTTACAATATCTTATATCTCATGTTTACAGCTCTTTCATAATTCATTATATACATATAATACATGCATAATATATATATACATATTTACAAGCCTTATGTTAATTTTCATGTTCACGAAAAACAGGTTTTCTGAACAATTTTCAAAAACAGGGAGTTTTCACAAATGAAAATTGATTTTCCAAAAATTCCTTTTCAAACATATTTATTTCATCATTTAGAAACTTTCCCCAAAGTTTTACTATTTTTGGAATTGATTTGATATTTTTAATGAATTTTCAAAATAGCCCAAAAACCTGTCGTATGAAATATATCAGATTCCGGTCGACCGGCACGGTCGACCGCCAATGGTATTTTTCCTTGGCATGGCTTTTTTGTGCTCGCGGTCGCGGTCGACCGCCGCGGTCGACCGCCAGCTTTATTTTCTCATACCCTGTGTTTTTGAGCTTCGCGGTCGACCGCACCGATCGACCGCCGAACTGTCAGTTCACTTCCAACGGCTAGTTTTTACAGCTGTTTTCAAATTAGTTTTTTGGTCTTTTACTTATGTTTTTGCTGATATATTGGGGTGCTATAAATACCCCATTGCTGTTCTCCTTCTATATATCCAAGAAATCCAAGTTTTGTGTTTAACAAAATCTTAAGTGTGTTTAAGAGTTGTTTAAAGTTGATTTCATCAATCTGTTTTCAAGAGAAGTTTTTCTACAACAAGAAGTGGCCTTCAAATGATTTCATCAATCTGTTTTCAAGAGAAGTTTTTCTACAACAAGAAGTGGCCTTCAAATCCTATTGGGATCATCATCTAAGAAGTGGCCTTCAAATCCTATTGGGATCATCATCTACTGTTCTTCTTGTTTGAGAAGTCTTCTAAACTCATATATAGCTTGTTATTTTATTTTCATTTCATTTAGCTATATTTATTGAGTTTCATTCACTGTTTATCACACACACTTATTGAACTTAATATTTTCATACCATATAGTATGGGTTGTGGGGTGTGATTTAGTGAGTGTGAGCTTCATTGTGTTCTCACTTGTTATTTGAGAACAAATCATTGTATTTAACTTTTATTTGTAAGAATCACTTGTAATACACTTGTACACCGAGAGAAGGGTAAGGCGAGACACGGGGTCGTATCCAATAGGAGTGGCGTCGGTTGACGAACCTAGGTCGTGGTGACCGAATCTCGTAAACATATCGTGTGTTTGTGTTTTGCTTAGCGTATATTCTTATTTGTGCTTATTCTTATTGTTCTTATTCATATCTATCTCTTGCAAGAATAAATTGATCTACATAATTTTTATTTGGTAATTAATTGGGATTAGATTAGCATAAGACCCTAATCACCCCCCTCTAGGGTCTAACAATTGGTATCAGAGCTTGGTGCTCCTTGATTTAAGGATTAACCGCCTTGAGTTAAAGATCCAAGTTATTGTATTTATCTCTATGGATATGTATGATTCATCTTGTTTAGGATATGCTATTAATATTGCTCCTCGTTTGGATATTTTACCCTATGCTCAATGGCGTATTAGATTCAAACTTTTCGTTCAATCTAAACAATTTGATTTATGGAAAATTATTGAGGATGCCGATGTTGTTCCCATTTTAAAAAAATCCAAATGGTGTGAAAATGATAAAAGATTGTTTAACATGAATAAGCTTTTGTTAGAATATTTGATTAACGATTTTCACTCATCGTTTTCTAACAAATTTGCTAATTTTGATAGTGCTTACTCCTTATGGAAATTTATTGAAGCACATGAAGGGAAATTGGAGGCTATTCAACAAGCGTTGGAAAATCCCGCTTTGAGTTCTAAGGAAGCCTCATCTCCATGTACAATACCACTAGGTGATAACCCTAGTGAGGTATGCGATAACGATGATATTATTACTTTTGATGTACTTGCTCTTGAGTTTGAAAAATTACACAATTGCTATATTGATGTAAAGAGTAAGTATGTTAATATGAAATTCACTCATGAAACACTATCCACTAAATTTATTTATTGCAAATGAAAATATAATTCTTAAAGAATGCAATGAAAATTTGAAAATTGAAAATGCTAGTTTGCTTCATGAAAAACGTGATGCTATGTTAGAAGTAGATAAGTTGAAATCTATGATGAGTAATCTTGTTTATCCTACTTTTAGTAGCAATGCTTGTATGCACAATGATGAGCTGAATCAAATGAGAAAACGAATATCTACTTTAGATTCAACACTAAACACTTGTTTTGCTAATAATAAAAAGCTTATGGACTTATGTGCAAAGCTCAATGTTAATTCTTCTAAGAAACCTATTCACTATGCACATATGTATGACAAAATTCACAAATGTTCCATTTGTGGTCTTAAAGGCCATTTAGCTCAATTTTATCATAATGCACCAAAAATTGACAAGCCTATTCATGATTGTGCATCCCATCAAGCTTTTTCATCACATACACATGCACACACACATAGTGTGAATCATAAACATGCTCATGTGTATAAATGTGATTATTGTGGTCGTTTTGGTCATTTGACCATGTTTTGTTTCGATTTGAAAAGAAATTCTCGTTTGCAAAATAATTACAAGGAAAAATCTATTTTTGCAAATGAACCACGTGCATTCCATTTTGGTCAACGTAAACCATTCAAACCTCTACATTGCACAAATTGCAATCGTATGGGTCATGTTTACATTTTTTTGCTTTGATCATATCGGTGCACAAAACACGCCCAAGCGGGTTCATAACCCTAGGGCCTTGGATTTAAATGATAGGGGTCATGTCCCAAAGCTTAGTGGTACCAAAATGATTTGGGTACTAAACTGGTTTTATATCATTTTTTGTTGTTGTTTTGTTCGTTTTTGTTTTTGCTTCTGGTTTTTGAATATAAATCTTTCTTTTTGTTTAGCTAAAATAAATTATCTGTATGATTTTATAGCTAAAAACATTTATATATTTTTTATAAAACATTTGGTATATTATAAAACAAATTTCTTAAAGGTCTAAATTTAAAAATTTCTCAAAATCCAATTTTTACATTGCCTATGCTCTTTATCTTCTCGCGGTCGACCGACCCGGTCGACCGACGAAGTCTCTGTAAGTTGTTTTGGGTCGACCGACCCGGTCGACCGACGAAGTCTCTGTAAGTTGTTTTGGTCGACCGCGTCGGTCGACCGCAAGAGATTTTTCTATTTCGATTTTTATTTTTTATCAGGTTTCGGTTTTTCTTTCATAAATGCTTTGAACCTGAATTCGTCACTTCCATTGATCTGATCTTTGAACTAATCCTAGCCTATTGTTTCATCTCCATCTAAAACCTGACTCCTCATCTCTCTCCCATTTCGAAATTTCCCCCAATCTGGCAAAATTCTCCCACGGTCGCCTGCATCCATCGACCGCAGCTCTCCTCTCTGTCGATCTCAGTCAGATATTGCTGGGTAACAATCTCTTTCTCATCTTTTGATTTCATTTATTGATCTAGTGTTTATATTCTCAATCTAGGGTTTTGTTTTAGGGCAGTTTACTTATTATGCTCTAATTCTTTATTTCCAGGGCTTTTAAATTTCCATCCAAATTTCTTTCTAACCCTAGTTGGTTATATCTGTCACCATACCTCCTAAAAAGAGATCAAAACCTGAATCTAGTTCCTCCTCTATCAAAGCTTCTCATTATGAGGATTTTCTGTTATATAAATCCGTACTTAAGAAATATAGGGAGTTGTGCAAACTAAAAGTCCTTCCAACCAGATATATCAAATTTGATCAATTGGCTATGTATGACACTCATACCATTCTTCATAATGTTGGGTTGGCTAGGTTTGTTTGCGGAGAAAGTTGTTGTATTCATTGTTGTATTCATTACAACTTCAGTCATTACAATGAAACAAAAAGATTGCCTTTTTATAAGACTCTTACACAATTAAAAAAAAAAGTACAACTCTCTTCAAAACAAACGCAAGATCCTGTTTTGCGGTCTCTTGCTTGCGTGGGTCTTTTGCCTGTGACGGGGACGTCAATATCCGTGGACCACCTGGCACTCAGATCTGTTCTGAAAAATCAGACAGAGCTTCGTCGATCCGCGTGAGATCTAGAAGCCTGAATTGTCTATCTCGGCTAAAACGAGATATCAGGTCTTCTTAGTGATTACCGGCGAAGGGTGTAGGCATATAAAATTGCTTATAGGTCCCCTAGCATAGCTCGGCACAAACCGACGAACCAACGAGACGACGAGATCGACGAATCGCACAGAAGCGACGGAATGCATCCACCCGCGTGCAGAATCAAGCTAATGAGTTGAGGAATCAACGAGTCATCCAACCGAGAGCGGACTCGGAGGAATCACGATCGAATCAAGATCAATTTCGGAGGGATTGAAAGAAAAGAAAAGAAATAATAAGAAAGAAGTGATGACTCCGATACAATTCTGGGATTGACTCTCTCAAAGATTTTATATGCCTATTTCTGTCAATCCCTCCGTCACCAAAGAAGCATTTATTTGATGTATTATTTATTTAAGTGATGACTCCGATACAAGTCTGGGATTGACAGAAATAGGCATATAAATCAAGATCAATCTCGCCAACGAGATCGATGCGTCGCAGCCGCGGATTGCAATCCCGGTCGTGGAGGAGGTCGAGTACGAGTTCGACCAAGCCAAGTTCGAGGAGTACGTGTCCTCGTCCGGCTCTATCTCCCCCCGCAAGTCCAAGAAGTTCTCCTCCGGGAGAAAAGCTCGTTGGTTTGAAGCTGCTCGGGAAGCCCACGAAGCTCTCAACCCAACCGACGCCGAAGTTGCGTCAAATGAAGTTCCACCGACCTCCAATCAGGTCGACCCAACTCCCGCCAACGCCTCCACTGTTCAGGGCGTTGTGACTCTCTCAAAGAGAGCCCGCCAGAGGCGTCGTCAACGCCTCGCGCGGCAATTCGCTAAGGCGATGGAGTCTACGGACGGATTCCGCTACCACGCGGAGTTGAAGAACAGAAGAGGCAAACAGCCTCAACCACCAATGAACGGCGACTCTTCCAAGCTGCCAAAGAAAGAATGGGTCCGCGTCAAACGGAACCGTTCGACGCTCGAGGAGCGCATTCACAAGCGCCGCGCGATGTCAGCGCAGGCACGGGCTCAAGCTCAGGAAGCCCGTAGAAAGCTGCAAAAGGAGGTGGAGAAGAAGCCACCACCAACACGACAAGTCTGGAAGCCTAAGTCTGAAGTGGCGACTCAGGCCAAAAAGCAACCAGTGCAGCCTTCTAAGGAAGGTCAAACTCCGGCGAGTCAACCAAAGTCGCCGTCAATCCCTTTAACAAAAATTTTTCGTTCTCACCTCCGGCGAAACGCTGTACACCTCCTCCGATGAGATTCAATGGCACCCAAGAAATCAGTCGCTTCTAAGTCCGATGCCGCTGCGGCTCGAGGGTCGGCATCGTCAGCGTCGGCTGGCGGCGCTGCTGCTCAGGCGGATGTGCCACCCCAGCTTCCTTTGATTGGTGGTGAGTATGACCTCCGTGGCCATTAAACTTGCTTCGGCAAGTTCTGATCTTGAGATCAACGAGGAAACTCGTTTCAATAACGCGGGGTTGGACTCCGTCGTTTGGTATTTCTGACGCGAGGTTCAACCTCCGCGTCTCAGATTTTTGACACGGGGGTCGACCTGCGCGTCTGAACTTTTTGACGCGGAGTTCATCCTTCGCGTCCAAGCTTATCTGACGCGGGGTTCGACCCTCGCGTCTGAACTTATCTGACGCGGGGTTCGACCCTCGCGTCTGAGTCTTGCTTTTGAGTTATCTAACTTTTTCTTCCTTTTGTAGTGCGCCATACCAGTGGACCTCTTCTTTTTCGCCACCATTTTGGACATGAAGGTGGTGCGGACATGAACATGGCCTTCAGATCACGCCAAGAACTCCCCGTTTTCCGAATTAGGGAGAAGAGTCGCGTAGAAATAATTACCCAAGCTTCTTCCGACACTCTTAGGACATTGGTTACGGACGCCCGTCTTGAAAGCCCAAGCCGTAAGCCAATAGTCAAACCTGGATATCTTTTCGGGGACTTTGTTGACTTCGATGCAAGCACTGCTTATGATGGGGACTATAAGTGGTTGCGGAAAGTTGGGGACCGCAACCTTTTCTTGCCCAATATGGAGAGGATTTTCCCCATATCTTATTTCCAGTGTGCTTCTGTCCCAAGGCATATGGATTGGCCCCTGGTTAAGGATCAAGATGGGGTTGCTCTCGGGACTTTGACTTTTCACGGGGTCCGCACAGTTGGTTATAACCGGCAGGTGACAGCTTCGCGGCCGAGTTTATTTGCTAAGGAGTATCCCCTTGGCGAAGTGCCCAGCCCGGGGAAGACCTTTGTTAAGAGGTTTTTGGAAAAGAAAGGAGAATTCGCCGCACAAGGATTTAGAGCTCCTGGTTGGGTTCATTCTCCAGTGATAGGGTGGTGGGCCCAGATGACCAAGTTTGTTATGGAGGAATTGGAAACCCCTCTTGCCCAAGCTGGATTACTGGTTCCAGTGCGGGCTACTAAGTTTGGGATTATTCAGAGCCACTTTCACTTCTTCTCTATATTGGAGAAGTATAGTCCCGAGACTTGCACTTTCTTCACCCCTGTGGGGGAGCTAGGCTTCGCTCTTCATGAGATGCACGAAGTCTCAGGTCTTATTCTCGGGGATTTACCATATGAAGAATTTGTTCCGGGATCTGTGGAACTTAAACTTTTGAAGAAGACCAGCCCAGAAATTTACGCCACTCTCTGGTAAGTGATGTGTCACTTCCATATCTGCATGCAGCTGACGGGGGCTCGCGGAAGCGGCATCAAACAAGTGTCTTGGGCGGAATATTTATTCCGGAACTTGACCATTAAAGGAGGCTCTGTGACCCGATTGCCTGTCAGTACTTTGGAAGAGGTTCAGGCTCGTATTGATGACGCTACCTCCCATTACACCAATGAGGCCAAGGAGGATGTTTTCCCGGCTCATACAGAGTTTGAAAGCTTCCATTATCAAGCTCTGATTCCAATTTCCGACGCGGCGTTGCTGGCTGGATTCTTGATGCTATGGCTCAAGCGTTGCGTCGTTCCTACCAGGCCGGTCGATGCTCTTGCTATTGAGGTGGTCTACCCAGCTGTTCTCTTAGCACATGGGAGACCTGTGAGCCTCCTCAGCGCCATGGTGGGTTGCTTACAGTATGGACTGCGGGAGTTGGCCTCTGACTTTGTTGGTGTTACAGAGGTGGAGTCTGAGGGTCACAAGACTTTCAAAACTCCCAATCCCAGGGTACCAATGCCATATGCCTATTTGATGGCTTGGTACGTGCTTCACTGTCCTCCTTTGATGAGTGCAGCCTCTCCCCCGGAAGACTCATTCATCCCATTTGTGCAGCGACTAGAATCTACGAAATGGGTGGGGGGTTACATGGTTAGAATTCGCCAAATCCTTGCGCGAGACACCAACTTCCATATCTACCGCTGTTTTCCTGATTTCGAGGGCGGTGTTTATGGAGCAGAATATCAGGATACGGCAGGTCCTAATGGATTCACTCAGCTGAGCGGGGGTGTTTTCCACTGGCTTCTATCCATCAGGCCAGGTTATCTGATCTTTCGGCAAGGCGTCAACTGTTTCGTCGAGCCTTACCAACCCTATAGGTTTGCTCGCCAATTTGGGTATGATCAGTTGTATGTCGGGAACCCTCGTCCTCAACTCTCAGTTATAGCCAACTTATATGAAGGAGCCAGGGCCTGGTATTATTCTGTAGCAGGCTGTACCAAAGCCGTCTTCAAGCTTCCCCACAAAACTGCTAACTCCTATACTTCCATCAGCTTCTGTAATTGGTATTACGCTGCTTCTCAGACTCCCAACTATAACTTGAATACATCTTGCCTGAAAGACATTAGGCATATGTATAATTTAAGGAAGGGGTCCAAGACATCCCGTTTGAAAGGGATCGATGAGTTTCTGTCCATCGAGAATCAATCTGCTGGACAAGAAGAGGAACAGACAGCTGAGCCTGCTCCAGGAGAAGAGCAACGAGTGGTTGATCCTCCTGTGACAAGAGCAGCGGGGAAAAGAAAACTTTCTGCTGATGAAGCTGGCCAGTATGATAAGCAGATCCGTCGAAAGCTGCTGGTGGATTCTCCCCCCAAAGGCCAACAAAAGTCCAAGTTTATGGCTGATGCCATCAAAGCAGCTGAAGATGACGAACCACAGGAATCATCTGTGGCTGGCCTGCCACATAGAGCGGGACTTCGTTCTCATGGCCCAGCTCTATCGGGCGAAGTTTCTTCTTATCATCCTCCCGAGGACGAAGAAGATGAATTAATGGTTGCAGATGCAGAATCTGCTCCGGTGATGGATCTTCCTAGGTCTCCTGCATTGGAACCAGGGGGTCTTGAAGATAATCCACCTCCTTCTCCTTCAGCATTAATGTCACAAGCTGATGATTTAATGCCTAGTCCTACAACGGGACTTATGAAAAGACCAGCCGCTGGTGCAAGTCTTCCGGAGTCTTCAGCTGTTCCGGGTGATGAGGAGCGAGTTGACTATGACGACTCCCCAGCTGGTGATGCAGTTGACAGAGATAGAGGTGATGAGGACGCTGATGTTGGCAACATGTCAGGTGAAGGTGAAGATGACGATGAGCATGATTCCATCGATGACGTCACCACTTTTGATGATGATGCTCCCAAGGTCCCGTCTGATAAAGCATCAGGTTATACTCCTTTTTATCTTACCGGTAAGCTTGGTTTGTTTCGACTTCTTCCACATGCTCCTATGCAGGAGCAGGCCCTACCTGCCTCATCCACTGTAGCTGCTTCCTCTGCAGCATTGATGAAGATCTCGCTTGCGCCCACGGAGGCCGGACCAAGCGAATCTCCGGCGAGGGCAATGATGGCTTTGACTTCAAGCCCTTCGCAATTGAATGTTTCAGTTGCTTCCGCGACTTCTACACCCAAATCGCTCGTTAATCCATATTTCGGCGCGTCCACTTCTGGGGTCGTCGAGTCGTCCTCCATTGCTTTTTCCAGTCCAGCGGACGCTCCTGACTTCCTCCATATTTCCTTGAGCTACTTGAACAGTCTCGTGAGGAAGGTAATTGAGGTTGTCACAGCTGGTCGAGGCCGCTTTGACTCCTTTAAGTCTCTTTTAGAAGCAGGCTTAAATGGGGTCAAAAGTGTGGGCAATGCTCATTGCTTTGAACGTTGTTCGGAAGCTATTTCCCACTTGGAAGCCCAGCTCAAACATTTGGAAGCCCTCAGCCACGAAGACATTCAGACACAGATCGTGTCTACTTTTGCTGACTTCCAGGTTGAGGAAGTGACTCGCCGTGAGGCAATTTAGCGAGGGCTGGCTGAAAAAGAGCTTCAAGTTACGCAGTTGCGGGAACAGAGCGATCTGAGACAAAAAGAACTGGAGCTCTCAACTGCTTCTTTGGACCTCATTCGCACGAAACTTGTCGAAGCTGAGGCGGAGGTGTTAAGGTTGAAGGCCGAGCTTTCTTGCGAAGAAGCCGTTGTTAACACCCTTGGGGCCAAGAACGCAGACACTCTTTTGAACTACCGTAAGGAAGCTCAGGCTCTTGAAAGAGCGAAGAAGGAGGCAGCCGCTGAAGTGGCACCCACTGAGGATGAGCTGCAGAGAAAAGCTGAAGCCGTTGTGCGAGCCAATCATGAGGAGAAGCTCTCTGATGCCAAAGCTCAACTTGCTTCTTTTGACTTGAACTTGTACTATTCTTTTGCTTAAGAACAGCTTTGTATCACTTCTTTTTGGTTTCTGAATAAAAAGTGATATTGACTTCTCATTGTTTCTTGCATTTATTATGTTTTGATTTTAAATACAAGTCATGAGAAATGCCTGAGATGTATTCCTGACTTAGAATAGATCTCCACAATGGTTCTGGTGCAGAAAACTCTCTTTATTATCGTTTAAGATAACTCTAGAAAGTTTTAAACTGCTGAGGATGAATATTCCCATAATGGGGTTGACTAGTAGAATTCTTCCTGTGTTATTTTTGCGTTGAACACTGAAAGAAATCTATAAGTGCCAGAGGTATAGTTTCAACTTGGCAGGGGGATTATTGCGGTCTGGGCAATTTTGAGGACTTATCATTCTATTGACGAGAATCGATAAGTTGATTTTGTCAGAGATGTAATTTTAACGTGACAACTGGAATATTGCGATCAGGGCAATTTTGAGGACTTATCGCTCTATTGACGAGAATCGATAAGTTGATTTTATCAGAGGTGTAATTTTAACGTGACAACTGGAATATTGCGATCAGGGAAATTTTGAGGACTTATCGCTCATTGACGAGAATCGATAAGTTGATTTTGTCAGAGGTGTAATTTTAACGTGACAACTGGAATATTGCGATCAGGGCAATTTTGAGGACTTATCGTTCTATTGTCGAGAATCGATAAGTTGATTTTGTCAGAGGTGTGATTTTAACGTGACAACTGTGGGGGAAGGATATTATAGCGTCTCACTGGGGAGAACTGCTAAGTGTTTTACCATCGGAGCGATGAATTGTGATACTTGTGATTTGAACAAGGTTTTGGGGAATTTTGTTAACCCGCTGAAAACAGGTTATTTATTGCTCTGCTAATAAATTGACAATGATTTGGAGACTTATCATTCTATTAACGAGAATTGATAAGTGGATTCTGGGGTGTAGTATTAACCCAATGAGAATTTAGATTCTGCTGAAGAAATACAGAGGTTTTGACTAACACTCTGTTGGGAGGGCTCACGACTTTGAGGAAAAAAGTGTTGTGTTTGATGACACAAATGTAGATTCTTCATTTAGAAGAATTATAACGCTGAAGTGACCTTCGCGTTTGGGATTCAGAACGCGAGGTTTGGTCCTTCGTGGCGCTAGCCTGAGCTTTGCACTTGGGAAATTGAACGCGATAGTGAGCTTCGCGTTTTGAAGATGGTTGGGATTCACTCCTAGAATCCCGTGCCATCTTAACAGCTTGGCGGCTATTATAAATAGACCTGAATGGTCACATCAAAAGTCACTTGACTTTCAAAACTTTCGGCTATTTCCAAGAACGAGAACTCTCGTTTGATTACGGCGAGATCTCCGACGAGCTTCGTCTCCCTCGTTCAAAGGAGTTTCCTCCGATCGACTGCATCAATGGCGCCTCGGAGGACGGGTTCGAACTCCAAGAAGGTCACTGGAGCGACTTCCGATATGTCGTCGGCTGAGAACGCCGGCGGTGCTCTTGTCCATGCGGGAACCTTGTCGTCGACGTCGCCGCCGCAGGGGCCTCCCTGTCATGGTGAGTGCTGACCGAAATAACCTGCCTTGGCAAGTTCTTTGAAAACCCTAGATGGGTTCTTGATAACGAGGAAGATGACTCATTCAATGAAAACGCGGGGTTGGGATACCCTATGGGTCTCGACCCTCACGTTCAACTTGTTCAACACAAGGTTCGACTCTCGCGTTGGAGAATTCTGACGCGAGGCTCGACCTTCGCGTTGAAAATTTTGACACAAGGCTTTACCCCATTGTGTTTCAGACTCTGTCTTTATGTCGATAGCTCGCTTCTAGCTGCTAACTTCTGCTTTTGATTATGCAGTGTTTCTCCCAAACGTGCCGCTTTCACAAGAGCACCATTTCGGATATATTGGTGGACCTGATCCGAATGAATTATTCAGTCTTCAGAACATGATTCCATTGTGTACTTTTCCTGATTCTGAAAGAGCGGAAATGATTAAATTCCCTCAATGCTCTACTCTCAGGATTTTGATAACTGACTTGGACTTGGAGACCCCTGTTGGTCATGCCCAGTTTCCCAAACCAACATTCATATTTGGAGATCGCATACCAGTCGATGACCATCTCACATATGTGGAAGATTCGAAGCTGTTGTGGAGAGTTGATAATCGCTCTTTATTTCTCCCAAACATGAAGAGGATGTACCCTCTCTCCTACTTTTTGAATGTGAGCTGCCATCGGGGTTTGACCTTCGACATAGTAAAGGAGAAGGAGAACGTGTCGTTTGGATTTGGTCGACGATCTCGTACACAAATCGGGGAACAACTTAAGGGGTTAAAACCCGGTTTGTTTGAGAAGAAAGAGCTGGTTCCAGAGGTGCCACGTCCAGCGAACATTTTTATCCATCAATTTCTTGCAACTCAGGGTGAATTCTCTACCCAGACGTTCAGGTCCCCTCGATGGGTCTGTTCTGGCGAAGGAGGTTGGTGGACCCGCATGTTTGACTTTGTTCTTGAAGAGCTTAAGGACTCGCTCGCTCAATCGGGTCTCACAGTTTTGTGTTAGCGGAGTCGTGCAGAGTCTTCATAATTTCTTCGCTATGTTGGAGAAATATAACCCTGACAGCTGCACATTCTTCACACCTGCGGGAGAGTTAGGTTTTGCTCTCCATGAGATGCAGGCAGTGTCGGGGCTGCCGCTTGGAAAAACGTCCTACGAGGAGTTTATCCCCACCACCGAGGAGCTTTCCTTACTGAAGGTGGCGCACCCGGAAATTTATGCTACTTTCTGGGAATTGATGTGCCACTTCCACATATGTGCCCAAGTCTTTGGGATGCGTGGAGGGGGCATTATGCATACCACATGGGCAGACTACCTCTTTCAAAACTTAAATCGGAAAGATGTAGCCGTATCCCGTGTCGCAGTTGTCTCACTTAAGGACGTCAAGGCTCGGATTAAGGCTCCTGGTGTTACTTATAAGACAGAGCATGCCGAGGATGATTTAGAAGCTGGTGTCGAATTTAAAAGTTTCCACTACCAAGCCACAGTTCCTATCTCTGACACGGCTCTACTTGCAGGCTTCTTCATGATTTGGTTGAAGCGGTGTGTGGTACCGTCAAGACCAATAGAATCAATATTAGCTGAGGTTGTGTACCCAGCTATTTTGCTAGCGCATGGGAGACCTGTGAGTCTCCTTACTGCTATGGTTGGCTGTATTCAGAACGGCCTGAGGGTATTGACTTCAGAGCTTCTCAGCTATCCCGGGAAGATAATTACCGGGTTTTCTGCTGTGCTCCTAACTTTGACGGAGCTGATGTGGAGGATGCCCGTTTCATGGACTTGCTTTTTGAAGGCTCATCTTCTTTGGAAGAGGGTACATTCAGCTGGCTTCTTATGATCAGGTTGGGCTACCTGGTCTATCGCTCGCGGGAGAAGTGCATAATCGAGCCTTACATGCCTTCACGGTTCGCCAGACAGTTTGGATATGACCAACTCTATGTTGGTAATCCTAACCCGGCGTTAGCTCAGATTGGGAATTTGTATGAAGGAGCTCGTGCATGGTACTTCTTCTCAGCCGGGGGAACCCATGCGCAATTCACTTTACCCAACTCACCACCCGGCTGTTCTGCTGTTATGGATTTCCGCCAGTGGTTTGCCGAAGTTTCTCAGATCTCGGAATATGATGTTTATACTTCATGTATAAACGAGATTCGGGAATTGTACCGTTCACGGAGTGGTTCTGCGAGTACCCGTCTGCCAGGGATGGAAGAGTACCTATCTTGTGAACAGGAAGCGATCGGAGCCGTTGAAGCCCCTCAGGACTTGTCCACCATAGAACCTTCTGAGGAAGAGGTTCCTACGGGAATTGAAGAGGGAAGGCCAATGATGATTCTCCTGAAGGAAAGACAACTGAGGAGATTCCTACAGAAGAGCCCGTTCTTACACCTCGTTCTTTAAGATCGGGTAAGAAAGCTCTTTCTGCTGCTGAGCAAGGTGAGTATGACAGGAGAATTCGCAAGCGGATACCTGTCATGGCCAAAAATTCCAAAAAGGCCAAATTAATGGGGGCCACGATGAAGTCTGCGCTCGTTGAGCGTTTAATTGACAGAGAGGACGAAATGCCCTAATCGATTCCTTCAATTCCTGAGGACGATAGAGCTGGAGAGGGCCCTGCTTCTGAAGTTGCTCCAACACCTGTTCAGGACGAACATACGGGTTTAATCTATCCAACCCTTCCTCCTCCACGCTCGCGGGCTCTGAAGAAATCGATTGATGAACTGGAACGTTGGATGCAAACAATTATTAATATTGTCAGTGTTGAGGGGGCTTCTCTTGAAGACTGTGCATCTATCTTGAGCCAATGTTTGGACGACATCAAGGCTAAAGGGGATGCATCCTGGACTGAGCACTGCCAAGGGGGAATCACTCTTTTGATGACAAAATTAGCAGTTTTCAGGGAGCTACAGCGCGCCAATCTAGACTCTGAAGTGGAGCCGGCTCTTTCCTTGGCGATAATCTCGACGGCGCATCACCCAGGGACTCTTCGCAAGGACATGTCTGATAAAAAGGCCCGCATATCAGCTTTGAGGAAGCAGCACTCTGCAACATATGCTAAAATCAAAGGTGTTGCTTCTGATATCCGTGGTATTGAAGAGACTATCGCTCGGTTAGAGGCCGAGTTGGACCAGAAGAAAGCCCAATTGGCCCACTATGAGGATGTCAGAAAAGAGCTTGAGCATCAAAGTGGCCAAATTTATACGGAATTTTGCCGTACACTCCATGCGGCTGAGCGAACTCGTAAGGACATTGTTGCTACTCTTCCTATTGAAGAAGAACTCAGAAAGGAGATCGAGGTACAAGTCCAAGCGGCCCACCGGGAGAAACTTTCTGCCTTCAAGTCTAGGCTAAAAACCCTCAAGTTAATGAAGCCTGATGTTTAGCCCTTGACTTGTTCTTGGCTAAAGAATTTCGTATCATTTTCACTTTGTTTGTCATTATTTTGTGTTTAGATTAACAACATTAAATGAAAATGATATCATTTTGCCCTTTATTGTCTCTTTTGCTGAAATATGGCTCAAAACAATAGAGAATAATGCTAATACTATCGAAATTCTCTTTATCATTTATTAGAATAATTCCAGCAAATTACAGTCATCAGAGGTGTAGTGTTAACATGACAAAATATAAAACAGAATTACACTATAAATGGGCAACCCCCAGCCTGATTTAGCTGGGGTTTAGGGGGCCGCATGATTTACGGGAAGTATCTCTTAAGGAACTTCCCATTAATTGGCATCATAAGCCTATCTCCTTCTTGGTTGATGAGGCGATATGCTCCGTTGAGCTTGAAGTCGTTTGTCGTCTAAGGCTTCAAGTTCTTGCAGACGTCGTTGATGCTTTTCTTCTTCTGTTAGTCCAGTTGTGATAGCGATTCTCAGAGAAGGGATCTGGATTTCCAACGGCAATACAGCTTCACAGTCGTATACCAAAGAAAAAGGTGTGGCTCTTGTAGAGGTCCTTACCGTAGTGCGGTAAGCCCACAGACATTCACCAAGTCTTTCATCCCAATCGCGCCGGCTTTTAGAAACAAACTTTTTGAGAAGCTTCACTATGGTTTTGTTAAAAGCTTCTGCAAGACCATTCGCTGGTGGATAATATGCCGTGGATGCAACACTTTGGATTCTAAATTTGTCACAAAATCTTTGAAACCCAAAGCTGACGAATTGTGTCCCGTTGTCGTGAACTATTCGCCTCGGGACTCCAAAACGGTAGACAACGTGATGCTTGATGAACTTGATTACGTTTGAAGTCTTGACTTCTTTCAACGGGATTGACTCCGCCCATTTGGAGAAATAGTCAGTCACGGCTAAAATGAACCGGTGTCCCTTGGACGTCGGAGGGGAAATCGGTCCGACGATATCCATACCCCACATTTCGAATGGCCAAGTTGCTGATGTGGGGTGTAAGTTCCCTGGCGCTTGGTGGATGAAGTCTCCATGAATTTGGCACGCGTAAATTTGTCACAGAATCTCTGAAACCCAGAGCTGACGAATTGTGTCCCGTTGTCGTGAACTATTCGCCTCGGGACTCCAAAACGGTAGACAACGTGATGCTTGATAAACTTGATTACGTTTGAAGTCTTGACTTCTTTTAACGGGATTGCCTCCGCCCATTTGGAGAAATAGTCGGTTACGGCTAAAATGAACCGGTGTCCCTTGGACGTCGGAGGGGAAATCGGTCCGACGATATCCATACCCCACATTTCGAATGGCCAAGTTGCTGATGTGGGGTGTAAGTTCCCTGGCGCTTGGTGGATGAAGTCTCCATGAATTTGGCACGCGTGACAACGTTTAGCGTAGTCAACCGCGTCTAAAAACATCTTCGACCAATAATAGCCGATGCGTCGGAGTCGATCTCCTTGTTAGACCCTAGAGGGGGGGTGATTAGGGTCTTATGCTAATCTAATCCGATTGAATGCCAATTAAA